>NC_139040.1:85636524-85876308 GCF_964662115.1 Mustela nivalis
GGTGCGTACCTCTGGGAGGGTGCCTGTGGGCCTGTGTACCCGTGCGTGTGCGGCGGGTGGGGGCGCTGGCCTGTGGGCTGTGCTTGCTCGGCCCGCCTTGGCCTGCGCAACTGGAGGACCCCAGCTCGCAGGCACTCCCTGAAAACAGGGGAAGGAGGGCACAACTTGGTGAGGTTCCAACGGGTCCAAGCACTGACTTTAAGAGCTTTGGTAAGGACAAGAACTGCAAGGACTGGAAAGCCAAGGCATCTTTTGCCGAGTCCTGACTTCCTGATGTGGTTCCCTTGCGAAGGAACTTCTGGATTATGTTTTTCAAGGATGAGCCTGACTGCCACCGCCACGGGGTCACAAAGTTCGCCAACGGCGGCACCTCCTCACTCCTGCCTTCTGCTGCACCTGTGTCTCCCTCATACCCCCGAGACCAGGGGTAGAAGGAGGATCCCTGGGTCCCTGGCTGCCTCCAGCCGCCCCTCCCCACCCTGGGAATCACACAGGGCCCTTCTGCCCCAGCCCCTGCACCGCCCCCAGCCCCTGCCCCCCCGCAAGCCCACCCCCACCTCCCAGCACACCTCCCCTCTGCCCCTAGCACACCCATCCCCACCCATTCCCCCTCCAACCACGCCCCTCTCCCCCACCCCATCCCCTCCCCTCCCCCCCACTCATCCGGGCCCCTAGCCTTAGCATGCAAAGGGAAAGGAAAAGAGAGAAGCACAATGTCACCACCAGCCACCGCGCCAGGGCCAGGGCCAGGGCCCTCGTGGACGTGGGCGCAGTCCAGGCGCGCCTCACGTTGGGGGTAACAGGCACATGGAATGACAAGGAGACCCAAGCTACAGCAAGGAGACACAAGCTACGGGCGGCCTCGCCAGGGAAGGGCGCAACGGCCTGGCCAGGCCGCCTCTTGCCACAGGATCCCTCCTGAGGGCCATCAAGGGTCCTGACCCAGAGGTCGGCCTGTAGGGCCTAAGGAGGGCAAAGGGCAGGCTGAGCCACACCTACATATGTCATGGGCACACTCCACAGGGCCCAAAGAGCCAAAGAGTCCCGGCTACGCACGCAGGGCCAAGAGTGGGTAGGAGGAAACCCCGGAAACCAGGGTGGGTTGAAAACACGGGGGCTGGCGGGGAGCGGCGGGTGGGCGGTGGCGTGCGTGGTGACAGGAGAGGAGAAGGGGGAGTTACTCTCCCAGGGTAAGAAAGGGATGGTTGTGAGGGGATGCCCCCTTGCTCCCCCAATCCACGCGCGCCATTTTCCCTTCCACGGGACCCGTGAAGGTGAATCTGGGGACAGCCACAGGGGAAGCAGGGCCAATGAAGACGTCCAGGTAAGGAGCCAAAAGTGGGGAGAGCAAAGCGCAGGCAGAGAAGGAATCCTGGTGGAGGAGGAGAACGAATGCGACCTCGGAAGGCATCGCCGCCCCGAGGGGACCGGGGGAAACCAGCAGTGGCCTCCTAGGGGAAGAGCCATGTGCCAAGACAAAGTCTCAGCCACTTAGGCGAGCCACTTGAACGAACCCTGTCCAGAGAGAGGCCTGTTTTGCCATGCTCTACGACCCAAATGAGGAGTGGGAGGCCGAAAAGAAAGGGGCAAGGAGGAAGGAAAGGAAACAAGGAAGGGCGTCTGTGGGGTCCACTGAGCCTCCTTGCACAGAGATTCTCAGTGTGCGAGTGTGGGTGCCAGCCCAGACGGGTCTACCCGTAGGCACGTAGGCCTGTGTGTCTCTGTTTTTGTGTGTGTGTGCGTGCGCGCGTGTGTGTGCCTGCCCCCGTGTGGCTGGATGTGCGTGTCTGTGCCTGTGTGCGGGCGCGTGCGGGCGTGTAGGTATGTGCCCGAGTTTTCAAAGGTAAGCATGGGCAGGACTACGGGGAAAGGTGTGGAGGGGCTGCATCCAGATGTGAGAAAACAAGGATGACCCCAGATGCTGCAGAGTGGGGATTCCACCACTTGGGGGACCCAATCCGGGCCCTTCTTTCTCCCTGCATTTCTCCCAAGAAGTTGTGCTGTGGTCGCTCCCTGCCCGGGCATACGTGCGGAAGATCCACCTTAGGCCCTACTTGGCAGGACGGTGGCGACTTCCAAAAGTGTTTGTGGGTTGTCTTTGGCGTGTTCTTTCCTCTCACCAGGTTCAAACGGATGCCCGATTTCTGGGAGAGCCTGGCGTGGAAGAGTGTCCGAAACAGGAGTCCTCCATTCTAAGAGTCCTTAAGATACTACCCAGTGTTGGAGTGTTGGAATTCCCTGCCCTGCGGGTGTGGATTTTCCCTCTACCGGAGCTCTCATGGGCCCAGGCGTCTAGGAAGCCTTCCCAAAAGGGCCAGGAAGGGAACCACCTGAGAACCCGTAGAAAGCCTCAGGATCACGTTGTCCAGGCACGGGGTGGCATGGCTAGGAGGGTACGACCTTTAACAATCACACCGAGGTGACCACTGCTTTGCTTTGCATCCCAGCCTGCTGCTGGATTCAAGGCAAGGCCCTTATCCCTGGTGTTGCCTGCCTGCCTGCCTGGAAACGCGGGGCAGCATTAAGGTGTTCCGTGGTTCCTCAGAAGGGGGTGGTGTTTGGAGGTAGGGGATCCCGGACCCTCCTGCCACACGCACACACACACAAGCACACTCCCAGGCCTGCGCGCGCGCCCGCGCAAACACACACACAGTCCTCCTTCCTCCTCCTCTGCTCGTGGGTCCTCCAGCTCATTCGTTTTCCCGGGAGAATACAGGGCCTGGGTACTAGAGCATCAACCACAGGTGAGGCTGAGAATCAGAGAGAGCTACATACCAGACCAAGTCCCCAAACCCTCTTCAGCCACACACCCCTCTCCAAACTGCAACGCCCCCAACCCCACCTCCCACTCCAATGGCCTCCTGACCTCCATCACCCATGCCCAAGGGACAAAATTTGCAGGAGCCCTGGAAGAAAACTAGGTAATTCCCATGGAAAAGATTCCTAGGCAGACCTGAATCCAGGGAAGCCGGGCCACCAACGCCAGGAGACAGAAAGCCCCCCCCCCACCCCTATCGCCTGGAACTCAAGAACAGAGGCATTCTAGGCAAGCGCGCACCGAGCTCCCTAAGAGATGCCAAGTGGCCTCCCGGGACACCCACCTCTGCAACCCATCCCATCTCTGAAAGGGCCCACCCCAGGGCACCAAACAGAGCCCGGGCCCTCCATGGAGGGAGGTAGCCTGGGCCCTCAGAGCCGGGTGACACTTGGCAGGACCCCGTGCTGCAGGACTGGTCACCAGGTTCTGGACCCCTGTGGCACCTGGCTGCCCGCTGGTCCAATTCGTAGTCCCCTGAACCACGAGGCTTGGAGAGACGGGAGTCTGCTGCCAAGGGACAGGTGCGGTGGAGACAAGCCAGCGGCCAGGGGAGTCTGAAGATTCAAAGTCAAAGAGAAATCTGCAAGCCCACTGGTGGGATCGCTTGAGGGCCATCTGTCTTCACAGGGAGCCTAAGAGGATGGACAGGGTCAAGAAATGCCCAGCCAAAATGCAATCACACAAGAAACAACAGGCGTTGGCGAGGATGTGGAGGAAAAGGAACACTCCTAAACTGTTGCTGGCAACACAAACTGAGAAGGCCGCCGCAGTGCAAAACACTATGGAGGTTCCTCGGAAAGGCAAAACTACAAGCACCCTATGCTCCCAGCAATCGCATATGGGATAATTGCCCAAAGACTACAAGAGCACGTATTCAAAGGGATACGTGCAACCCCATGTTACAGCAGTATTCATTACAATAGCCAAGAGACAGGAGCAGCCCACGTGCCATTCGCATTGACGAATGGACAAAGAAGACATATGGACAAAGTGGTACATAGGCACGCAAAGATACACACAGACACACACACACACACAGAGAGAGAAAGAGTCAGGGGAATACTATTCACCCTTGAAATGAAAATGAAATAATCTTCTTGCCATTCACAGGGATGGGGCGGTGGTGGCAGGGGGGCGGGGGACAGAGAGTATAATGCTAGGTGAGATGAATCAGTCAAAGAAAGACAATACCATATGATTTCACTCCTATGCAGATTTCAAGAAAAGAATACAAATGAGCGCGCGGGCACGCACACACACACACACACACACACACAAAGAAAGAGAGAGAGAGAGATCAAGAAATAGAGTCTTAGAGAAAACTGATGGTTACCGGTGGGGAGGGAGTGTTGCCTGAAAGGGGTGATGGGGATTAGGGAGCTCACTTGTCCTGCTGAGCAGCAGGTGACCTAAGTAGCTGATGAATCCCTATACTGGACCCCTGAAACCAATATAACACCGCATGTTCAGTTACCGCAATTACACTAAACCCCTGAAGAAAAAGGAAAAGCAAAGCCTGCATACTCTTGCAGGTTTACCACAAAGTGGTCAAGTTGGCCAGGAGCCCAGCCTAGGGAGGGGGAGCGGGGGAAGAGGCAGAGGCTGGAGGAGGCTGCAGGAGGAGGATGGATGATTTGTGTGGTGGTCCTTGCTGTTCCCCTCTCTGTGCCAGGCAGCAAAGGTGAGGTGCAGGGGAGTGGAGGGCAGAAAGCCCAGTGGGGGGCAGGGAGAGGGGTGACTGTCATTTCTGCAGCCACAGTGCCATCCAGCGGAAAAGGTCTCTGAAAAGCCCAGCAGCAGCATGGCGCCTTCTGCCAGGCACAGGGGTCAGAAGGGATGCGCTGGGTGGGCTGTGCTGGGCTCAAGCCAGGGTTTCCCCGATCTGGGCTCTGAGGCCTAGAGGGAAGTGTGCCTGATGCTGGGACCCAGTGAGGAAGCAGGAGCTCTAGGGGCCCTGGGGACACAGCAGGCAGCCCCAAGACCAAACAGCCCAGGGGGGCGGAGCTTCCCCGTCAGCCATTTTGGGGTGGGCCCAGGGGAAGCAACTCACCCCTGTCCACAGGGACCAGGCGGACATTTCCTCTGTTGTCCTTTCTGGGGAATAGCAGGGTGCCCTGCCTGGGGCCATCCCTGGCCTCCCCGGGAGCGGAGGCGTTTAGAGGCCCTGGGTTCGGGGCCACTGGTGCTTGGCAGTCCCAGGCAGCTCAGGGAAAGGGGGTAGGGGGCTGGGTGGGGGAGGGGGTCGAAGGGTGGGGGGTGGGGGGGAGGTGTAGGGGGTTCCCAGGCAGCCATCTCGGGCTGCCCCCGGGGTTTCTGAGTGAATTCCTCAGCTCCAGTCTCGGATCCAGCAGAGCGGGGAAGACAGGACCTGGAGCCAGGTGTCCATGTGCCTGCACAGGACCCACGGCTTCCCGTTGGCCCCACCGCCAACCCCCACCTCCCCACCACCATACACACAGGGACACACTGGAGCCTTCTCCTTCCTGCTCCTGGGCTCTCCTCAGCAGGAGGAGACAGAAACCTCCCCGGGACAGAAACGATTTCCGCTTGATGGCAGTATGGCTCCACGAATGCCAGCTGAACCCGTAGCCCTCCCCCTGCGGACCTTGGGCCTCAGCACCTTCTAAAGTCAAAACAGACAAACAAAACCGGCAACAACCACAACACACACATCTCAACCCCTACACACTGCCCCCACCCCACCCACACACCAACCAAGGAAGGGAAAGCACAAAGAAAAAGGAAAACCTAAACAAACCCCCACCACCACCCACCTGACTTTCCCCACTACCATTCCCCCACCCACCCGGCCCCCCCCACCCACACCACAAGGCAAAAACACACTCGAGAAAACCCACCACCCCCAGGACCACCACTACCACTACCACCACCACTGGACACCATAACTGGGCATGAGGAACCAGAGAAAGAGCAACAAACCAGCCAAGGGGACCCAAGGGGACCACCAAATCAGTACACAGGGCCGAATGACCACCTCCCAGGAGGACACACACCCTGCAGGCCTTCTTCCTTCCTTTTGTGCTGCCCCATTTTTCTTGGCTCCTGCTCTTGGGAGAAATGAAGGGCAAAGGACACAGGAACGGGCCTCTGTGACTCTGCCTGAGGCTTTACGTGGACAGGACCTCTCCTGGACAAGCTGGCGGCCACCCACCTTGCTGGCTTGCAAGTCACTTTTGTGCTTCATCCCAAGGCCTGCGGCTACAGGCTGAGGTCACCCCCACCTTGGGCTGACCCGACAAGCCCCACCACAAGCCCCAGCGAGAAAGAAACGGCTGGCCCCACCTGCAGCCCACAGGGCCACATCCAGGAGGCTCCCTGGAAGGGGGAACCCAGCACTCACACAAGCCCCGACTCGGGGCAGGCAGGCAGCCCTTGCTCTCACCCAGGGGCCTTGGCAAAGCCACCAGACATTGCCCAGTCAGGAAGTCAGGGAGCCGGCCCCACACAGGGCCACCTCCCGTGGAGGATGGATGGCCCCCCCCGACTCTCCTCCAGTGGGGGAGTCCCCATCTATCTGGGTAAACAGGCCAGGCTCCGGGTTCACAGCCCTCGCTTGAGCAGGCCTGTTCACACATGACCGGCTCAGGCAACCCAGTATGGCCGGCTGCGTGTCCCTCTCTGAGGGACACGCCTGAGAGTGTGTGTGTCCGCGTCCCGGTGGGAGTGAGAGTGTGGCGTGTTGGGAGTATGCTCAGTGTGTGCACGGTGCGTACCTATGGGAGGGTGCCTGTGGGCCTGTGTACCCGTGCGTGTGCGGCGGGTGGGGGCGCTGGCCTGTGGGCTGTGCTTGCTCGGCCCGCCTTGGCCTGCGCAACTGGAGGACCCCAGCTCGCAGGCACTCCCTGAAAACAGGGGAAGGAGGGCACAACTTGGTGAGGTTCCAACGGGTCCAAGCACTGACTTTAAGAGCTTTGGTAAGGACAAGAACTGCAAGGACTGGAAAGCCAAGGCATCTTTTGCCGAGTCCTGACTTCCTGATGTGGTTCCCTTGCGAAGGAACTTCTGGATTATGTTTTTCAAGGATGAGCCTGACTGCCACCGCCACGGGGTCACAAAGTTCGCCAACGGCGGCACCTCCTCACTCCTGCCTTCTGCTGCACCTGTGTCTCCCTCATACCCCCGAGACCAGGGGTAGAAGGAGGATCCCTGGGTCCCTGGCTGCCTCCAGCCGCCCCTCCCCACCCTGGGAATCACACAGGGCCCTTCTGCCCCAGCCCCTGCACCGCCCCCAGCCCCTGCCCCCCCGCAAGCCCACCCCCACCTCCCAGCACACCTCCCCTCTGCCCCTAGCACACCCATCCCCACCCATTCCCCCTCCAACCACGCCCCTCTCCCCCACCCCATCCCCTCCCCTCCCCCCCACTCATCCGGGCCCCTAGCCTTAGCATGCAAAGGGAAAGGAAAAGAGAGAAGCACAATGTCACCACCAGCCACCGCGCCAGGGCCAGGGCCAGGGCCCTCGTGGACGTGGGCGCAGTCCAGGCGCGCCTCACGTTGGGGGTAACAGGCACATGGAATGACAAGGAGACCCAAGCTACAGCAAGGAGACACAAGCTACGGGCGGCCTCGCCAGGGAAGGGCGCAACGGCCTGGCCAGGCCGCCTCTTGCCACAGGATCCCTCCTGAGGGCCATCAAGGGTCCTGACCCAGAGGTCGGCCTGTAGGGCCTAAGGAGGGCAAAGGGCAGGCTGAGCCACACCTACATATGTCATGGGCACACTCCACAGGGCCCAAAGAGCCAAAGAGTCCCGGCTACGCACGCAGGGCCAAGAGTGGGTAGGAGGAAACCCCGGAAACCAGGGTGGGTTGAAAACACGGGGGCTGGCGGGGAGCGGCGGGTGGGCGGTGGCGTGCGTGGTGACAGGAGAGGAGAAGGGGGAGTTACTCTCCCAGGGTAAGAAAGGGATGGTTGTGAGGGGATGCCCCCTTGCTCCCCCAATCCACGCGCGCCATTTTCCCTTCCACGGGACCCGTGAAGGTGAATCTGGGGACAGCCACAGGGGAAGCAGGGCCAATGAAGACGTCCAGGTAAGGAGCCAAAAGTGGGGAGAGCAAAGCGCAGGCAGAGAAGGAATCCTGGTGGAGGAGGAGAACGAATGCGACCTCGGAAGGCATCGCCGCCCCGAGGGGGACCGGGGGAAACCAGCAGTGGCCTCCTAGGGGAAGAGCCATGTGCCAAGACAAAGTCTCAGCCACTTAGGCGAGCCACTTGAACGAACCCTGTCCAGAGAGAGGCCTGTTTTGCCATGCTCTACGACCCAAATGAGGAGTGGGAGGCCGAAAAGAAAGGGGCAAGGAGGAAGGAAAGGAAACAAGGAAGGGCGTCTGTGGGGTCCACTGAGCCTCCTTGCACAGAGATTCTCAGTGTGCGAGTGTGGGTGCCAGCCCAGACGGGTCTACCCGTAGGCACGTAGGCCTGTGTGTCTCTGTTTTTGTGTGTGTGTGCGTGCGCGCGTGTGTGTGCCTGCCCCCGTGTGGCTGGATGTGCGTGTCTGTGCCTGTGTGCGGGCGCGTGCGGGCGTGTAGGTATGTGCCCGAGTTTTCAAAGGTAAGCATGGGCAGGACTACGGGGAAAGGTGTGGAGGGGCTGCATCCAGATGTGAGAAAACAAGGATGACCCCAGATGCTGCAGAGTGGGGATTCCACCACTTGGGGGACCCAATCCGGGCCCTTCTTTCTCCCTGCATTTCTCCCAAGAAGTTGTGCTGTGGTCGCTCCCTGCCCGGGCATACGTGCGGAAGATCCACCTTAGGCCCTACTTGGCAGGACGGTGGCGACTTCCAAAAGTGTTTGTGGGTTGTCTTTGGCGTGTTCTTTCCTCTCACCAGGTTCAAAACGGATGCCCGATTTCTGGGAGAGCCTGGCGTGGAAGAGTGTCCGAAACAGGAGTCCTCCATTCTAAGAGTCCTTAAGATACTACCCAGTGTTGGAGTGTTGGAATTCCCTGCCCTGCGGGTGTGGATTTTCCCTCTACCGGAGCTCTCATGGGCCCAGGCGTCTAGGAAGCCTTCCCAAAAGGGCCAGGAAGGGAACCACCTGAGAACCCGTAGAAAGCCTCAGGATCACGTTGTCCAGGCACGGGGTGGCATGGCTAGGAGGGTACGACCTTTAACAATCACACCGAGGTGACCACTGCTTTGCTTTGCATCCCAGCCTGCTGCTGGATTCAAGGCAAGGCCCTTATCCCTGGTGTTGCCTGCCTGCCTGCCTGGAAACGCGGGGCAGCATTAAGGTGTTCCGTGGTTCCTCAGAAGGGGGTGGTGTTTGGAGGTAGGGGGATCCCGGACCCTCCTGCCACACGCACACACACACAAGCACACTCCCAGGCCTGCGCGCGCGCCCGCGCAAACACACACACAGTCCTCCTTCCTCCTCCTCTGCTCGTGGGTCCTCCAGCTCATTCGTTTTCCCGGGAGAATACAGGGCCTGGGTACTAGAGCATCAACCACAGGTGAGGCTGAGAATCAGAGAGAGCTACATACCAGACCAAGTCCCCAAACCCTCTTCAGCCACACACCCCTCTCCAAACTGCAACGCCCCCAACCCCACCTCCCACTCCAATGGCCTCCTGACCTCCATCACCCATGCCCAAGGGACAAAATTTGCAGGAGCCCTGGAAGAAAACTAGGTAATTCCCATGGAAAAGATTCCTAGGCAGACCTGAATCCAGGGAAGCCGGGCCACCAACGCCAGGAGACAGAAAGCCCCCCCCCCACCCCTATCGCCTGGAACTCAAGAACAGAGGCATTCTAGGCAAGCCCGCACCGAGCTCCCTAAGAGATGCCAAGTGGCCTCCCGGGACACCCACCTCTGCAACCCATCCCATCTCTGAAAGGGCCCACCCCAGGGCACCAAACAGAGCCCGGGCCCTCCATGGAGGGAGGTAGCCTGGGCCCTCAGAGCCGGGTGACACTTGGCAGGACCCCGTGCTGCAGGACTGGTCACCAGGTTCTGGACCCCTGTGGCACCTGGCTGCCCGCTGGTCCAATTCGTAGTCCCCTGAACCACGAGGCTTGGAGAGACGGGAGTCTGCTGCCAAGGGACAGGTGCGGTGGAGACAAGCCAGCGGCCAGGGGAGTCTGAAGATTCAAAGTCAAAGAGAAATCTGCAAGCCCACTGGTGGGATCGCTTGAGGGCCATCTGTCTTCACAGGGAGCCTAAGAGGATGGACAGGGTCAAGAAATGCCCAGCCAAAATGCAATCACACAAGAAACAACAGGCGTTGGCGAGGATGTGGAGGAAAAGGAACACTCCTAAACTGTTGCTGGCAACACAAACTGAGAAGGCCGCCGCAGTGCAAAACACTATGGAGGTTCCTCGGAAAGGCAAAACTACAAGCACCCTATGCTCCCAGCAATCGCATATGGGATAATTGCCCAAAGACTACAAGAGCACGTATTCAAAGGGATACGTGCAACCCCATGTTACAGCAGTATTCATTACAATAGCCAAGAGACAGGAGCAGCCCACGTGCCATTCGCATTGACGAATGGACAAAGAAGACATATGGACAAAGTGGTACATAGGCACGCAAAGATACACACAGACACACACACACACACAGAGAGAGAAAGAGTCAGGGGAATACTATTCACCCTTGAAATGAAAATGAAATAATCTTCTTGCCATTCACAGGGATGGGGCGGTGGTGGCAGGGGGGCGGGGGACAGAGAGTATAATGCTAGGTGAGATGAATCAGTCAAAGAAAGACAATACCATATGATTTCACTCCTATGCAGATTTCAAGAAAAGAATACAAATGAGCGCGCGGGCACGCACACACACACACACACACACACACAAAGAAAGAGAGAGAGAGAGATCAAGAAATAGAGTCTTAGAGAAAACTGATGGTTACCGGTGGGGAGGGAGTGTTGCCTGAAAGGGGTGATGGGGATTAGGGAGCTCACTTGTCCTGCTGAGCAGCAGGTGACCTAAGTAGCTGATGAATCCCTATACTGGACCCCTGAAACCAATATAACACCGCATGTTCAGTTACCGCAATTACACTAAACCCCTGAAGAAAAAGGAAAAGCAAAGCCTGCATACTCTTGCAGGTTTACCACAAAGTGGTCAAGTTGGCCAGGAGCCCAGCCTAGGGAGGGGGAGCGGGGGAAGAGGCAGAGGCTGGAGGAGGCTGCAGGAGGAGGATGGATGATTTGTGTGGTGGTCCTTGCTGTTCCCCTCTCTGTGCCAGGCAGCAAAGGTGAGGTGCAGGGGAGTGGAGGGCAGAAAGCCCAGTGGGGGGCAGGGAGAGGGGTGACTGTCATTTCTGCAGCCACAGTGCCATCCAGCGGAAAAGGTCTCTGAAAAGCCCAGCAGCAGCATGGCGCCTTCTGCCAGGCACAGGGGTCAGAAGGGATGCGCTGGGTGGGCTGTGCTGGGCTCAAGCCAGGGTTTCCCCGATCTGGGCTCTGAGGCCTAGAGGGAAGTGTGCCTGATGCTGGGACCCAGTGAGGAAGCAGGAGCTCTAGGGGCCCTGGGGACACAGCAGGCAGCCCCAAGACCAAACAGCCCAGGGGGGCGGAGCTTCCCCGTCAGCCATTTTGGGGTGGGCCCAGGGGAAGCAACTCACCCCTGTCCACAGGGACCAGGCGGACATTTCCTCTGTTGTCCTTTCTGGGGAATAGCAGGGTGCCCTGCCTGGGGCCATCCCTGGCCTCCCCGGGAGCGGAGGCGTTTAGAGGCCCTGGGTTCGGGGCCACTGGTGCTTGGCAGTCCCAGGCAGCTCAGGGAAAGGGGGTAGGGGGCTGGGTGGGGGAGGGGGTCGAAGGGTGGGGGGTGGGGGGGAGGTGTAGGGGGTTCCCAGGCAGCCATCTCGGGCTGCCCCCGGGGTTTCTGAGTGAATTCCTCAGCTCCAGTCTCGGATCCAGCAGAGCGGGGAAGACAGGACCTGGAGCCAGGTGTCCATGTGCCTGCACAGGACCCACGGCTTCCCGTTGGCCCCACCGCCAACCCCCACCTCCCCACCACCATACACACAGGGACACACTGGAGCCTTCTCCTTCCTGCTCCTGGGCTCTCCTCAGCAGGAGGAGACAGAAACCTCCCCGGGACAGAAACGATTTCCGCTTGATGGCAGTATGGCTCCACGAATGCCAGCTGAACCCGTAGCCCTCCCCCTGCGGACCTTGGGCCTCAGCACCTTCTAAAGTCAAAACAGACAAACAAAACCGGCAACAACCACAACACACACATCTCAACCCCTACACACTGCCCCCACCCCACCCACACACCAACCAAGGAAGGGAAAGCACAAAGAAAAAGGAAAACCTAAACAAACCCCCACCACCACCCACCTGACTTTCCCCACTACCATTCCCCCTCCCACCCGGACCCCCCACAAGGCAAAAACACCCACCACCACCAGGACCACCACTACCACTACCACCACCACTGGACACCATAACTGGGCATGAGGAACCAGAGAAAGAGCAACAAACCAGCCAAGGGGACCCAAGGGGACCACCAAATCAGTACACAGGGCCGAATGACCACCTCCCAGGAGGACACACACCCTGCAGGCCTTCTTCCTTCCTTTTGTGCTGCCCCATTTTTCTTGGCTCCTGCTCTTGGGAGAAATGAAGGGCAAAGGACACAGGAACGGGCCTCTGTGACTCTGCCTGAGGCTTTACGTGGACAGGACCTCTCCTGGACAAGCTGGCGGCCACCCACCTTGCTGGCTTGCAAGTCACTTTTGTGCTTCATCCCAAGGCCTGCGGCTACAGGCTGAGGTCACCCCCACCTTGGGCTGACCCGACAAGCCCCACCACAAGCCCCAGCGAGAAAGAAACGGCTGGCCCCACCTGCAGCCCACAGGGCCACATCCAGGAGGCTCCCTGGAAGGGGGAACCCAGCACTCACACAAGCCCCGACTCGGGGCAGGCAGGCAGCCCTTGCTCTCACCCAGGGGCCTTGGCAAAGCCACCAGACATTGCCCAGTCAGGAAGTCAGGGAGCAGGCCCCACACAGGGCCACCTCCCGTGGAGGATGGATGGCCCCCCCCGACTCTCCTCCAGTGGGGGAGTCCCCATCTATCTGGGTAAACAGGCCAGGCTCCGGGTTCACAGCCCTCGCTTGAGCAGGCCTGTTCACACATGACCGGCTCAGGCAACCCAGTATGGCCGGCTGCGTGTCCCTCTCTGAGGGACACGCCTGAGAGTGTGTGTGTCCGCGTCCCGGTGGGAGTGAGCGTGTGGCGTGTTGGGAGTATGCTCAGTGTGTGCACGGTGCGTACCTCTGGGAGGGTGCCTGTGGGCCTGTGTACCCGTGCGTGTGCGGCGGGTGGGGGCGCTGGCCTGTGGGCTGTGCTTGCTCGGCCCGCCTTGGCCTGCGCAACTGGAGGACCCCAGCTCGCAGGCACTCCCTGAAAACAGGGGAAGGAGGGCACAACTTGGTGAGGTTCCAACGGGTCCAAGCACTGACTTTAAGAGCTTTGGTAAGGACAAGAACTGCAAGGACTGGAAAGCCAAGGCATCTTTTGCCGAGTCCTGACTTCCTGATGTGGTTCCCTTGCGAAGGAACTTCTGGATCGTGTTTTTCAAGGATGAGCCTGACTGCCACCGCCACGGGGTCACAAAGTTCGCCAACGGCGGCACCTCCTCACTCCTGCCTTCTGCTGCACCTGTGTCTCCCACATACCCCCGAGACCAGGGGTAGAAGGAGGATCCCTGGGTCCCTGGCTGCCTCCAGCCGCCCCTCCCCACCCTGGGAATCACACAGGGCCCTTCTGCCCCAGCCCCTGCCCCCCGCAAGCCCACCCCCACCTCCCAGCACACCTCCCCTCTGCCCCTAGCACACCCATCCCCACCCATTCCCCCTCCAACCACGCCCCTCTCCCCCACCCCATCCCCTCCCCTCCCCCCCACCCATCTGGGCCCCTAGCCTTAGCATGCAAAGGGAAAGGAAAAGAGAGAAGCACAATGTCACCACCAGCCACCGCGCCAGGGCCAGGGCCAGGGCCCTCGTGGACGTGGGCGCAGTCCAGGCGCGCCTCACGTTGGGGGTAACAGGCACATGGAATGACAAGGAGACCCAAGCTACAGCAAGGAGACACAAGCTACGGGCGGCCTCGCCAGGGAAGGGCGCAACGGCCTGGCCAGGCCGCCTCTTGCCACAGGATCCCTCCTGAGGGCCATCAAGGGTCCTGACCCAGAGGTCGGCCTGTAGGGCCTAAGGAGGGCAAAGGGCAGGCTGAGCCACACCTAAATATGTCATGGGCACACTCCACAGGGCCCAAAGAGCCAAAGAGTCCCGGCTACGCACGCAGGGCCAAGAGTGGGTAGGAGGAAACCCCGGAAACCAGGGTGGGTTGAAAACACGGGGGCTGGCGGGGAGCGGCGGGTGGGCGGTGGCGTGCGTGGTGACAGGAGAGGAGAAGGGGGAGTTACTCTCCCAGGGTAAGAAAGGGATGGTTGTGAGGGGATGCCCCCTTGCTCCCCCAATCCACGCGCGCCATTTTCCCTTCCACGGGACCCGTGAAGGTGAATCTGGGGACAGCCACAGGGGAAGCAGGGCCAATGAAGACGTCCAGGTAAGGAGCCAAAAGTGGGGAGAGCAAAGCGCAGGCAGAGAAGGAATCCTGGTGGAGGAGGAGAACGAATGCGACCTCGGAAGGCATCGCCGCCCCGAGGGGGACTGGGGGAAACCAGCAGTGGCCTCCTAGGGGAAGAGCCATGTGCCAAGACAAAGTCTCAGCCACTTAGGCGAGCCACTTGAACGAACCCTGTCCAGAGAGAGGCCTGTTTTGCCATGCTCTACGACCCAAATGAGGAGTGGGAGGCCAAACAGAAAGGGGCAAGGAGGATGGAAAGGAAACAAGGAAGGGCGTCCGTGGGGTCCACTGAGCCTCCTTGCACAGAGATTCTCGGTGTGCGAGTGTGGGTGCCAGCCCAGACGGGTCTACCCGTAGGCACGTAGGCCTGTGTGTCTCTGTTTCTGTGTGTGTGTGCGTGCGCGCGTGTGTGTGCCTGCCCCCGTGTGGCTGGATGTGCGTGTCTGTGCGTGTGTGCGGGCGCGTGCGGGCGTGTAGGTATGTGCCCGAGTTTTCAAAGGTAAGCATGGGCAGGACTACGGGGAAAGGTGTGGAGGGGCTGCATCCAGATGTGAGAAAACAAGGATGACCCCAGATGCTGCAGAGTGGGGAATCCACCACTTGGGGGACCCAATCCGGGCCCTTCTTTCTCCCTGCATTTCTCCCAAGAAGTTGTGCTGTGGTCGCTCCCTGCCCGGGCATACGTGCGGAAGATCCACCTTAGGCCCTACTTGGCAGGACGGTGGCGACTTCCAAAAGTGTTTGTGGGTTGTCTTTGGCGTGTTCTTTCCTCTCACCAGGTTCAAAACGGATGCCCGATTTCTGGGAGAGCCTGGCGTGGAAGAGTGTCCGAAACAGGAGTCCTCCATTCTAAGAGTCCTTAAGATACTACCCAGTGTTGGAGTGTTGGAATTCCCTGCCCTGCGGGTGTGGATTTTCCCTCTACTGGAGCTCTCATGGGCCCAGGCGTCTAGGAAGCCTTCCCAAAAGGGCCAGGAAGGGAACCACCTGAGAACCCGTAGAAAGCCTCAGGATCACGTTGTCCAGGCACGGGGTGGCATGGCTAGGAGGGTACGACCTTTAACAATCACACCGAGGTGACCACTGCTTTGCTTTGCATCCCAGCCTGCTGCTGGATTCAAGGCAAGGCCCTTATCCCTGGTGTTGCCTGCCTGCCTGCCTGGAAACGCGGGGCAGCATTAAGGTGTTCCGTGGTTCCTCAGAAGGGGGTGGTGTTTGGAGGTAGGGGGATCCCGGACCCTCCTGCCACACGCACACACACACAAGCACACTCCCAGGCCTGCGCGCGCGCCCGCGCAAACACACACACAGCCCTCCTTCCTCCTCCTCTGCTCGTGGGTCCTCCAGCTCATTCGTTTTCCCGGGAGAATACAGGGCCTGGGTACTAGAGCATCAACCACAGGTGAGGCTGAGAATCAGAGAGAGCTACATACCAGACCAAGTCCCCAAACCCTCTTCAGCCACACACCCCTCTCCAAACTGCAACGCCCCCGCCCCCACCTCCCACTCCACTGGCCTCCTGACCTCCATCACCCATGCCCAAGGGACAAAATTTGCAGGAGCCCTGGAAGAAAACTGAGCAATTCCCATGGAAAAGATTCCTAGGCAGACCTGAATCCAGGGAAGCCGGGCCACCAACGCCAGGGGGCAGAAAGCCCCCCCCCCATCGCCTGGAACTCAAGAACAGAGGCATTCTAGGCAAGCGCGCACCGAGCTCCCTAAGAGATGCCAAGTGGCCTCCCGGGACACCCACCTCTGCAACCCATCCCATCTCTGAAAGGGCCCACCCCAGGGCACCAACCAGAGCCCGGGGCCTCCATGGAGGGAGGTAGCCTGGGCCCTCAGAGCCGGGTGACACTTGGCAGGACCCCGTGCTGCAGGACTGGTCACCAGGTTCTGGACCCCTGTGGCACCTGGCTGCCCGCTGGTCCAATCCGTAGTCCCCTGAACCACGAGGCTTGGAGAGACGGGAGTCTGCTGCCAAGGGACAGGTGTGGTGGAGACAAGCAAGCGGCCAGGGGAGTCTGAAGATTCAAAGTCAAAGAGAAATCTGCAAGCCCACTGGTGGGATCGCTTGAGGGCTGTCTGTCTTCACAGGGAGCCTAAGAGGATGGACAGGGTCAAGAAATGCCCAGCCAAAATGCAATCACACAAGAAACAACAGGCGTTGGCGAGGATGTGGAGGAAAAGGAACACTCCTAAACTGTTGCTGGCAACACAAACTGAGAAGGCCGCCGCAGTGCAAAACACTATGGAGGTTCCTCGGAAAGGCGAAACTACAAGCACCCTATGCTCCCAGCAATCGCATACGGGATAATTGCCCAAAGACTACAAGAACACGTATTCAAAGGGATACGTGCAACCCCATGTTACAGCAGTATTCATTACAATAGCCAAGAGACAGGAGCAGCCCACGTGCCATTCGCATTGACGAATGGACAAAGAAGACATATGGACAAAGTGGTACATAGGCACGCAAAGATACACACAGACACACACACACACACACAGAGAGAAAGAGTCAGGGGAATACTATTCACCCTTGAAATGAAAATGAAATAATCTTCTTGCCATTCACAGGGATGGGGCAGTGGTGGCAGGGGGGCGGGGGACAGAGAGTATAATGCTAGGTGAGATGAATCAGTCAAAGAAAGACAATACCATATGATTTCACTCCTATGCAGATTTCAAGAAAAGAATACAAATGAGCGCACGGGCACACACACACACACACACACACACACACACAGACACACAAAGAAAGAGAGAGAGAGAGATCAAGAAATAGAGTCTTAGAGAAAACTGATGGTTACCGGTGGGGAGGGAGTGTTGCCTGAAAGGGGTGATGGGGATTAGGGAGCTCACTTGTCCTGCTGAGCAGCAGGTGACCTAAGTAGCTGATGAATCCCTATACTGGACCCCTGAAACCAATATAACACCGCATGTTCAGTTACCGCAATTACACTAAACCCCTGAAGAAAAAGGAAAAGCAAAGCCTGCATACTCTTGCAGGTTTACCACAAAGTGGTCAAGTTGGCCAGGAGCCCAGCCTAGGGAGGGGGAGCGGGGGAAGAGGCAGAGGCTGGAGGAGGCTGCAGGAGGAGGATGGATGATTTGTGTGGTGGTCCTTGCTGTTCCCCTCTCTGTGCCAGGCAGCAAAGGTGAGGTGCAGGGGAGTGGAGGGCAGAAAGCCCAGTGGGGGGCAGGGAGAGGGGTGACTGTCATTTCTGCAGCCACAGTGCCATCCAGCGGAAAAGGTCTCTGAAAAGCCCAGCAGCAGCATGGCGCCTTCTGCCAGGCACAGGGGTCAGAAGGGATGCGCTGGGTGGGCTGTGCTGGGCTCAAGCCAGGGTTTCCCCGATCTGGGCTCTGAGGCCTAGAGGGAAGTGTGCCTGATGCTGGGACCCAGTGAGGAAGCAGGAGCTCTAGGGGCCCTGGGGACACAGCAGGCAGCCCCAAGACCAAACAGCCCAGGGGGGCGGAGCTTCCCCGTCAGCCATTTTGGGGTGGGCCCAGGGGAAGCAACTCACCCCTGTCCACAGGGACCAGGCGGACATTTCCTCTGTTGTCCTTTCTGGGGAATAGCAGGGTGCCCTGCCTGGGGCCATCCCTGGCCTCCCCGGGAGCGGAGGCGTTTAGAGGCCCTGGGTTCGGGGCCACTGGTGCTTGGCAGTCCCAGGCAGCTCAGGGAAAGGGGGTAGGGGGCTGGGTGGGGGAGGGGGTCGAAGGGTGGGGGGTGGGGGGGAGGTGTAGGGGGTTCCCAGGCAGCCATCTCGGGCTGCCCCCGGGGTTTCTGAGTGAATTCCTCAGCTCCAGTCTCGGATCCAGCAGAGCGGGGAAGACAGGACCTGGAGCCAGGTGTCCATGTGCCTGCACAGGACCCACGGCTTCCCGTTGGCCCCACCGCCAACCCCCACCTCCCCACCACCATACACACAGGGACACACTGGAGCCTTCTCCTTCCTGCTCCTGGGCTCTCCTCAGCAGGAGAGCCCAGGCACCTCCCCGGGACAGAAACGATTTCCGCTTGATGGCAGTATGGCTCCACGAATGCCAGCTGAACCCGTAGCCCTCCCCCTGCGGACCTTGGGCCTCAGCACCTTCTAAAGTCAAAACAGACAAACAAAACCGGCAACAACCACAACACACACATCTCAACCCCTACACACTGCCCCCACCCCACCCACACACCAACCAAGGAAGGGAAAGCACAAAGAAAAAGGAAAACCTAAACAAACCCCCACCACCACCCACCTGACTTTCCCCACTACCATTCCCCCACCCACCCGGCCCCCCCCACCCACACCACAAGGCAAAAACACACTCGAGAAAACCCACCACCCCCAGGACCACCACTACCACTACCACCACCACTGGACACCATAACTGGGCATGAGGAACCAGAGAAAGAGCAACAAACCAGCCAAGGGGACCCAAGGGGACCACCAAATAAGTACACAGGGCCGAATGACCACCTCCCAGGAGCACACACACCCTGCAGGCCTTCTTCCTTCCTTTTGTGCTGCCCCATTTTTCTTGGCTCCTGCTCTTGGGAGAAATGAAGGGCAAAGGACACAGGAACCGGCCTCTGTGACTCTGCCTGAGGCTTTACGTGTACAGGACCTCTCCTGGACAATCTGGCGGCCACCCACCTTGCTGGCTTGCAAGTCACTTTTGTGCTTAGTCCCAAGGCCTGCGGCTACAGGCTGAGGTCACCCCCACCTTGGGCTGACCCGACAAGCCCCACCACAAGCCCCAGCGAGAAAGAAACGGCTGGCCCCACCTGCAGCCCACAGGGACACATCCAGGAGGCTCCCTGGAAAGGGGAACCCAGCACTCACACAAGGCAGCCCTTGCTCTCACCCAGGGGCCTTGGCAAAGCCACCAGACATTGCCCAGTCAGGAAGTCAGGGAGCAGGCCCCACACAGGGCCACCTCCCGTGGAGGATGGATGGCCCCCCGACTCTCCTCCAGTGGGGGAGTCCCCATCTATCTGGGTAAACAGGCCAGGCTCCGGGTTCACAGCCTTTGCTTGAGCAGGCCTGTTCACAGATTTGTTTTATATTCCATATAAAATGATCATTTTTTAAAATTAATTACTGAGTATAAGTTGTCTTATACATTTTAGCTTACTTTCTGTTGCAGAATCAATTATAGTATACATAGTATTTATCGCTGTTTTGGTTTTCATTACTTTCTTCAGTTTAATTTTTCGGTATGAACTGGATATATTACAATGAGGTATGTTTTTGTGTTGTTAATGGTTATGTAGGTATGTTTATAAACTCAGTAAGTATTTATATGAGGTTGATCATTATTTCTTTTGGAAACATTTTTTTTTTTCTAGATAGAATTTGATTTAGATTTTTTAATCCAGGCAACATTTTTTTTAAATCCCATGTTTTCCTTTGTTTCTATAGAAAGAGTCAGGAAACTATTGAAAATTATCATATATTTTCCACCTAGTCAGATATCAATACCTTTTTTTTTAGAAATCTGAGTACATATAAAACTCAAATGATTTCTGTTTCTCAAAGATACATATTTTCTCACAATTTCTGTAGTATTTTTCATATTAGCCCAGTTGTGCTCATAACCCACTTGTGAATGGAGTCATAGAATCAAAAATTGTGTTATATGTATGTAAGAGAATAATATATATCTTACTGAAAAAAATGTTAGTTTCAGTAAAATGATGATTTTGGAGTATAAAATTTTTTTGACGTATGATATACAATAAATGGGAAATACTGCAGAATTTCAGTTATAAGTAATTTTAACAAGTCTTACAGCAGAGCATGGAATGGTGTTTATTAAATGCGTGTAGTATCAGAAATGTCAAGATGTTCACTACCTCCAAGTTTTTTTAGTAAGTTGTGTAAGGTCTAGATGTACAATAATAGGGTGTATTCCTGTCTAGTTACTAATAGTGAAAAATAATTTGAAAACTTACATAAGTTAACTTTTAGAATCTTCTAAAACATTTTATATCATTATCTGTAAATGAACAAAATGTTACTATGTGAAGTGATGACTTTGTTAATTAGCATGTTTTTAATAATCATTTCATAATGTATACAAAGATCACTTGCACACTTTAAATATATATAATTTTTTCCAAATAATGAAAAAATTTGGAAAAATAAAAATGAATGCAACATGAAATATAATATATCTTATGTGGGGAGCCAAGATAAATGTCAAAAATTTGTTGCAAATTACATCTAATATTTCATCATCATTATATTCTTATACTACCCATGTATGAGAAAACCATTCCTAATAATAAATGGTATCATTTACATTTAACATAATAGTTTAATAAGGGTCACTGAGAAAATTCCTATTATGTCATTTTTACTTCTCTAGCACTTGTTGTTTCAAGGCAGTCTAGATCCTTTCATTTTTCAAACTGAATATAAATATTTTCCATTTTCTATTTATCTGTTGTTTTCCTCATACAGCCTGTTAATATGTTGTTGACTTCCATCTCACGAAGAGGTTATCTTTTATATACTTTAACACTTAAAAAAGTACAGCAGAAATTTGTTTCTCAGTTAGAGAAACTGTTTCTCAGTTAGAGAAACTTCTAGCCAGAAGTCAAACATGGGGGTGTGGGCAGGTCTGACTTCTTCTGAGGCCTTGATCCTTGGTTTGCAGATGGGTGATGGGTCATTTCCTATGTCCCCAGATGATGGCCTTTTCTCTGTGTATGTGCACCCGTGTTGTCTCTTTGTGCTTACAAATTTCACTTTTGAAAAAATTTTCATTTTTTTTAAATTTATTTTTATTTTAAGCTTTTATTTAGGAGCACCTCGGTGTTGCAGTCATTTAAGCATCTGCTTGTGGCTCAGGTCATGACCCCAGGGTCCTAGGATGGAGTCCCACATCAGGCTCCCTATCCCTCTGTCTGCTGCTCCCCCTGTTTGTGTTCTCTCTCTCTCTCTGACAAATAAACAAAATCTTTAAAAAAATAAAAATTGAAAGATTTTATTTATTTAATGGACAGAGAGCAAGCACAAATACTCAGAGCGGTAGGCAGAGGGAGAGGGAGAAGCAACCTCACCACTAAGCAGAGAGCTGTATGTGGGGCTCTATCCCAGGACCCTGGGATCATGATCTGACCTGAAGACAGAAACTTAACTGACTGCGACACATAGGCACCCCTATTTTCCTGTATTAAAATATAGCTAACATACATTATATTAGTTTCAGGTGCACAACATAGTTATTCAACAATTGTATACATTACATAATGTTAACCATGATAAGTGTAGTTACCATCTGTCAACAAACAATGTTATTACAAAATCAATGGCTATAGTTAGTATGATGTACTTTTTTTTTATCCCTGTAACTTTTTTATATTATAACTGCAAATCTGTACCTTTTAATCCCCTACAACTGTTGTGTTTATCCTCGAATTCTCTTTGAAAACCATCAGTTTGTTCTATGTATTTCTGTGTCTGTATCTGCTTTTGTCTGCAAATTTGTTTTTGTTTTTTACATTCCACATATAGGTGAAATCATATGGTGTTTTTCTGTCTTAATTACTCTACTATGCATAATACCCTATTGGTCCATCCGTGTCTTTGCAAATGTCAAGATGCCATTCTTTTTATGGCTAAGGAATATTCCATTGTATATATGTACACCCCCTCTTCATAATTCATCTATTGGTGGTATTGCCCAGGTTGCTGACATGAGTTGGCTATCATATATGACACTGTGATGAACAAAGGAATGCATATATCTTTTCAAATCAGTGTTATTGTTTTATTTGAACCAACTACCAGTACTGAAATTACTGGATCACACGGTATTTTGATTTTTAATTTTTTAAGGATCTTCCATACTGTTTTCCACAGTGGTTAGAGCAATTTACATTCCAACAGTGCATGAGGGTTCCCCTTTCTCCACAATCTCATCAACATTAGTGATTTCTTTTTGATTCTAGTTTTTCTGCTGGGTGTGAGTTGATCTCTCATCTTGGCTTTGATTTGCAAGTTCCTGATGATTTGTGATGTTGAGCAACTTTTCATGTGACTGTTGGCCATCTGTACATCTTCTTTAGAAAAATGTCTATTTCATCCTTTGCCCATTTTTTAAAAAAATCTGTTTTTATAAGGGATTTTGGATATTAGTCCCTTATCAGATAATATTATTTGCAAATACCTTCTCCCATTCAATAGGTTCACTTTTTGTTTTGTTCATAACTTTCTTTGCTGTGCAAAAGCTTCTTATCATGGTGGAGTCCCCATAGTTTATATTGGCTTTTGTTTCCTTTGTCAGAGGAGACACATCAATAAATATTTTGTCAAGGCTGATGTCAAACAGATTACTGCCCCTTTTCTTTGAAGATATTTATGGTTTCAGCTTTCAGATGTTGGGTCTTTAAACCATTTTATATTTAATTTTGTATATGGTATAATAAGGTAATACAGTTTCATTACTATGCATGTAGCTGTCCAGTTTTCCCAATAGCATTTGTTGTAGACTGTCATTTCCCATTGTATATTTATGTCTCTATTAACATAGATTGATTATTTAATGTATATAAGTGATTTTATTTCTGGATTCCCTATCCTTTTATTTTTTTAAGGATTTTATTTATTTGAGAGAGAGAGAGAGAGAGGTCAAGAAAGAGCACAACTAGGAGGGATGGGCAGAGGAAGAGAGAGAAGCAGACTCCCCTGAGTAGGAAGCATACAGGGCTCCATCCCAAGACCCTGAGGTGAAAGCAGATGCTTAAATGACTAAGTCTCCCAGGTGCCCCTCCCTATCCCTTTCAATTGATCTATATGTCTATTCTTAAGCCAGTACCATAGTATTTGATTACAATGGCATTTTAGTTATCTTGAAATCTGGGAGTGTCATGCCTTCAGCTTTTTTTCTTCTTCAAGATTGCTTCCTCTATTCAAGGTTTCTTGTGGTTCCATGTAAATTTTACTATTATTTGTTCTAGTTCTGTGAAAAATGCCATTGTTATATTTCACTGAAACTCTAGACTGCTTTAAGTAGTATAAACATTTTAACAATCTGAATTCTTCCAATTCATGAAAATTGGCTAGGTTTCCATTTATTTGTGTTGTCTTCAGTTTTTTTCATCAGTATCTTAGTTTTTAGAGTATATCCTTTTTACTTCTGTGGTTAAATTTATTCCTAGGAATATTATTCTTCTTGGTGCAGTTGTAAATGGGATTATTTTCTTAATTTGTCTTTCTGCTATTTCTGCCTTAATAATGTCTAAAAAACACAACAGGGGCACCTGGGTAGCTCAGTCAGTTAAGCATCTGACTCTTGATTTCAGCTCAGGTCAGGGTCTCGGGGTCATGGATTGAGCCCCATATTGGGCTCCACCCTCAAGAGGGAGTCTGCTTGAGGATTCTCTCCCTCTCCCCCATCCACACTCCCACAAGGTAAATCATTAAAAATACAATGAATTACAGTATATTAATTTTATATTTTATAAATTCACTGAACTTTATTGTTTTTAATCCTTTGTTGGTGAAGTCTTTAGAGTTTTCATTATATAGTATCAAGACTTCTGCAAATACTGAGTGTGACTTCGTACTTACCAAACTGGATGCCTTTTATTTCTTATTTTTGCCACATTATTTTTTTATTATTTTTTTCATCATGGTAAGTATACTCTTTAATATCCATAACCTATTTCACCCATCCTCCCACACAAACATATCACACTTTTTGTTCTGTTTCAAATTTTTATTTAAATTCCAGTTATTTAACATAGAGTTTAGTATTAGTTTCAGGTGTAGAATTTAGTGATTCATCACTTACAACATCCAGTGTTCAGCACACATGTCCTCCTTAAGGATGGGTATTAATGCCCATCATCCATTTGACCCTCTAGCAACCCTGACTTTGTTGCCTTGAGTTAAGTGCCTATTTTATGGTTTGTCTCTCTCCTTTTTTCCCTCTATGTTGATTGTTTCTTAAATTTCACAGATGAATGAAATTATATGGTATTTCTCTTTCTCTGATTGACTCGTTTGGCTTAACATTATATTGTCTAGCTCTAGTCATGTTGCTACAAATGGAAAATTTCATTTTTATGACTGAATAATATTACATCATATATACATACACCATTTCTTTTTTATCCGTCATCAATTGATGTACACCTGAGCAGCTTCCATATCTTTGTTATTGGAAATAATGCTACTATAAACACAGGGGGTGTCTGTATCCCTTTGGTGCTGCTACTATAAACACAGGGGGTGTCTGTATCCCTTTGAATTAATAGATGTGCACTAATTGTATAAAATCCCAGTCGTTAGAGTGCTGGCTCACAGTAGTTCTATATTTAACTTTTGAGAAACCATAATACTGTTTTCCAAACTGTTTGTACCACCAACTGTTCACAAGTGTTCCCTTTCCTCCACATACTTGATAAAATGTTCTTTTCTTGTTTTTAGCCATTCTGACAGATGTGAGGTAATATCTCATTGTGCTTTTAATTTGTATTTCCCTGATGATAACTGATGATAAGCATCTTTTTATGTGTCTGTTGGCCATATGGATGTCTTCTTTGCGGAGAAATGTCTGTTGATGTCTTCTGCCAACTTTTAATTGGATTATTTAGGGGGTTTTTGGTGCTTAAGAATTTCTCTTTGTATATTTTGGATATTTCCCCTTTATCAGATATGTGATTTGCAAGTATCTCCTTCAATCGATAGGCTGAATTTTAGTATTTTTAGTTTATTCCTTTGCTGTGCTTTTTATTTTGATATATTCCCAATAGTTTATTTCCTTTATTTCCCCTTGCTCTCAAAAAAAAAATATACAGAAGGATGCTGCTATGACCAATGTTAAAGAAACTACTATGTCCTCTTTTAGGATTGTTATGGTTTCAGGTCTCCTATTTAGGCCCTCAATACATTATGAGCTCATTTTGGTTTATGGTGTATGAGAATGGCTCAGTTTCATTATTTTGCATGGACCTAGCCAGTATTCCCAACACCATTTGTTAATGAGACTATTGCATATTATTGCCTCCTTTATTGAAATTTAATCGACTGGGGTGCCTGGGTGGCTGAGTCAGCTAAGTGTCTGCCTTTGGCTCAAGTCACGATCTTGGGATTCTGGGATTGAGCCCCATATTGGGCTCCCTGCTCAGCATGGAACCTGCTTCTTCCTTTTCTCTGCTCCTTCCCTCCACTCCTACACTCTCTCTTTCAAATAAATAAATATTTTTAATAAAAAAATAAGTATGAGAGGAGAAGTCAAGATGGCAGAGAAATAGCAGTCTGAGACTACATCAGGTAGCAGGAGATTACCTAGATAGCTTATCAAACCATTGCAAACACCTACAAATCCAACGGGAGATAGAAGAGAAGAAGAACAGCAATTCTAGAAACAGAAAATTGACCACTTTCTAAAAGGTAGGACCAGCGGAGAAGTGAATCCAAAGCAATGGGAAGATAGACCGTGGGGGGAGGGGCCGGCTCCCCGCAAACGGCAGAGCAACAGAGCACAAAATCAGGACTCTTAAAAGTCTGCTCCACTGAGGGACATAGCTCCAGAGGCTACACCGAGGTGAAGCCCACACGGGGACAGTGTGGCTCTAGGTCCCACAGGGTCACAGAAAGATTGGGGGTGTCTGAGTGTCGCAGAGCTTGCAGGTATTAGACCAGGGAAGCCGGCTACAGAGACAGAGCCGAGGAGTGAGCTCTCAGCTCGGGGTTACCTTGAACCAGTTCCAGGCTGGGTGAGCTTGGAGGGCGGGAGAGGCCAGGGAGACGGGAGTGATTGGACTCTTTTCTCTGAGGGCATATAGAGGAGTGGGTCCCCAAGCTCTCGGCTCCTCCAGGCCAGAGACTGTGAGGCCGCCATTTTCATTCCCGTCCTCCAGAACTCTAGGGAAAGCATTCAGGAGACAAATGCTCCCGAAAGCAAACCTGAGATTACTTAGCCTGGCCCCTGGTAAGGGCGGTGCAATTCCGCCTCAGGCAAAGACACTTGAGAATCACTATAACAGGCCCCTCCCCGAGATCAACAAGAAATCCAGCCAAGACAAAGTTCACCTACCAAAGAGAGCAGCAGAATTACAGAGGAGGTAAAAGCAAAGCACGGAACTCATGGCTTTCTCCCCATGATTCTTTAATCTTGTGGTTAATTTATTTCTAATTTAATTTTTTTTCTTCTCCTAATTTTTTTAACTTTTACCCTTTTCTTTTTTAACGTTTTTAAACTAGTTTATCTATCTATCTATCTATCTATCTATATATATTCTTTTTTGTATTTTTTCTTTGTTTTCTTTTTTAATTTTTTTTTTTCTGAACGTCTTTTTATCTTCTTTCTCCCTCCAATGATTTGGGGTCTCTTCTGATTTGGTTAAAGCGCATTTTCCTAGGGTCTTTTCCACCCTTTCAGTATTTTATTTGCTCCTTGATATACTCTTTTTTTTTTTAAAGATTTTATTTATTTATTTGACAGAGAGAAATCACAAGTAGATGGAGAGGCAGGCAGAGAGAGAGAGGGAAGCAGGCTCCCTGCTGAGCAGACAGCCGGATGCAGGGCTCGATCCCAGGACCCTGAGATCATGACCTGAGCCGAAGGCAGCAGCTTAACCCACTGAGCCACCCAGGCGCCCCTAAAGAAAGAATTCTTAAGACATCGTTGGTGCAAAAGGTGATTTATTAGAGCACGGGGACAGGACCCGTGGGCAGGCGGAGATGCGGCTGCCGCTCCTTGATATACTCTTATCTGGACAAAATGACAAGGCAGAAAAACTCATCACACACACAAAAAAAGAACAAGAGGCAGTACCGAAGGCTAGGGACCTAATCAATACAGACATGGGTAATATATCAGATCTAGAGTTCAGAATGACAATACTCAAGGTTCTAGCCAGGCTTGAAAAAGGCATGGAAGATATTAGAGAAACCCTCTCGGGATACATATAAAAGCCCTTTCTGGAGAAATAAAAGAACTAAAATCTAACCAAGTTGAAATCAAAAAAGCTATTAATGAGGTGCAATCAAAAAATAGAGGCTTGCACTGCTAGGAAAAATGAGGCAGAAAAAAGAATTAGTGATATAAAAGACCAAATGGCAGAGAATAAAGAAGCTGAGCAAAAGAGGGACAAACAGCTACTGGAACACGAGGGGAGAATTAGAGAGATAAGTGACATCATAAGATGAAATAACATTAGAATAATTGGGATTCCAGAAGAAGAAAGAGAGAGGGGAGCAGAAGGTATATTGGAGAGAATTATTGTAGAGAATTTCCCTAATATGCAAAGGGAATAAGCATCAAAATCCAGGAGGGGCAGAGAACTCCCCTCAAAATGAAAGAGAATAGGTCTACACCCCGTCAACTGATAGTAAAATTTAAAAGTCTTAGCAACAATGAGAAAATCCTGAAAGCAGCCCGGGAAAAGAAGTCTGTAACATACAATGGTAAAAATATTAGACTGGCAGCAGACTTATCCACAGAGACCTGGCAGGCCAGAAAGAACTGGCATGATATATTTAGAGCACTAAATGAAAAAAACATGAAGCCAAGATTACTATATCCAGCTAGGCTATCATTGAAAATTAGAAGAAGAGATAAAAAATTTCCAGGACAAACAAAAACTAAAAGAATTTGTAAACACCAAACCAGCTCTACAGGAAATATAGAAAGGGGTCCTCTAAGCAAAGAGAGAGCCCAGAAGTAGTAGGTCAGAAAAGAACAGAGACAATATACAGTAACAGTCACCTTAAGGCCATACAATGGCACTAACTTCATATCTCTCAATAGTTACCCTGAATGTTAATGGGCTAAATGCCCCAATCAAAAGACAAAGGGTATCAGAATGGATAAAAAACAAAACCCATCAATATGTTGTCTATAAGAAACTCATTTTAAGCCCGAAGACACCTCCAGATTTAAAGTGAGGGGGTGGAAAAGAATTTACCATGCTAATGGACATCAGAAGAAAGCTGAGGTGGCAATCCTTATATCAGATCAATTAGATTTTAAGCCAGAGACTATAATAAGAGATGAGGAAGGACACTATATCATACTCAATGGGTCTGTCCAACAAGAAGATCTAACAATTTTAAATATCTATGCTACTAAAGTGGGAGCAGCCAACTATATGAACCAATTAATAACAAAATCAAAGAAACACATCAACAATAATACATTAACAGTAGGGGACTTTAACACTCCCCTCACTGAAATGGACAGATCATCCAAGCAAAAGATCAACAGGGAAATAAAGGCCTTAAAGGACACACTGGACCGGATGGACATCACAGATATATTCAGAACATTCCATCCCAAAGCAACAGAATACACACTTCTTCTCTAGTGCACATGGAAGATTCTCCAGAATAGATCACATCCTCGTTCCTAAATCAGATCTCAACCAGTATCAAAAGATTGGGATCACTCCCTGCATATTTTCAGACCACAATGCTCTGAAGCTAGAACTCAATCACAAGAAGACATTTGGAAAGAACACAAATACATGGAGACTAAACAGCATTCTTCTAAAGAATGAACGGGTCAACCAGGAAATTAAAGAAGAATTGAAAAAATTCATGGAAACAAATGTTAATGAAAACACAATGGTTCAAAATCTGTGGGACACAGCAAAGGCAGTCCTGAGAGGAAAATATATAGCAGTACAAGCCTTTCTCAAGAAACAAGAAAAGTCTCAAATACACAACCTAACCCTACACCTAAAGGAGCTGGAGAAAGAACAAGAAAGAAAGCCTAAACCCAGCAGGAGAAGAGAAATAATAAAGATCAGAGCAGAAATCAATGAAATAGAAACAAATAAAAAAAAAAAAAAGAATAGAACAAATCAATGAAACTAGGAGCTGGTTCTTTGAAATAATTAACAAGATTGATAAATCCCTGGCCAGACTTATCAAAAAGAAAAGAGAAAGGACCCAAATACATAAAATCATGCTGAAAGAGGAGAGATCACAACTAACACCAAAGAAATACACACAATCATAAGAACATACAATGAGCAACTCTATGCAAACAAATTTGACAATCTGGAAGAAATGGATGCATTCCTAGAGACATATAAACTACCTCAACTGAACCAGGAAGAAATACAAAACTTGAGCAGACCCATAACCAGTAAGGAGATTGAAACAGTCATTAAAAATATCCAAGCAAACAAAAGCCCAGGGCCAGACGGCTTCCCAGGGGAATTCTACCAAACATTTAAAGAAGAACTAATTCCTATTCTCCTGAAACTGTTCCAAAAAATAGAAATGGAAGGAAAACTTCAAAACTCATTTTAAGAGGCCAGCATCACCTTGATCCCAAAACCAGACAAGGATCCCATCAAAAAAGAGAAATACAGACCAATATACTTAATGAACACAGATGTGAAAATTCTCACCAAAATACTAGCCAATAGGATTCAACAGTACATTAGAAGGATTATTCACTACGACCAAGTGGGATTTATTCCAGGGCTGCAAGTTTGGGTCAACATCCACAAATCAATCAATGTGATAAAACCCATTAAGCAAAGAAAGAACAAGAACGATATGATACTCTCAATAGATGCTGAAAAAGCATTTGACAAAGTACTACATCCCTTCCTGATCAAAACTCTTCAAAGGGTAGGGATAGAGGGCAATTACCTCACTATTTTCAAAGTCATCCATGAAAAACACACTGCAAATATCATTCTCAATGGAGAAAAACTGAAAGCTTTTCCCCTAAGGTTAGGAGCATGGCAGGGATGTCCATTATCACCACTGCTATTCAACGTAGTACTAGAAGTCCTAGCCTCAGCAATCAGACAACAAAAAGAAATTAAAGGCATCCAAATCAGCAAAGAACAAGTCAAACTATCACTCTTTGCAGATGATATGATACTATATGTGGAAAACCCAAAAGACTCCACTCCAAAACTGCTAGAACTTGTACAGAAATTTAGTAAAGTGTTCGGATATAAAATCAATGCACAGAAATCAGATGCATTTCTCTACACCACCAAGACAGAAGAAAGAGAAATTAGGGAGTCAATCCCATTTACAATTGCACCCAAAACCACAAGATATCTAGGAATAAACCTAACCAAAGAGGCTAAGAATCTATACTCAGAAAACTATAAACTACTCATGAAAGAAATTGAGTAAGACACAAAGAAATGGAAAAATGTTCCATGCTCCTGGATTGGAAGAACAAATATTGTCAAAATGTCTATGCTACCTAAAGCAATCTACACATTTAATGCAATCCCTATCAAAATCCCATCCATTTTTTCAAAGAAATGGAAGAAATAATCCTAAAATTTATGTGGAACCAGAAAAGACCTCAAATAGCTAAAGGGATATTGAAAAAGAAAGCCAACATTGGTGGCATCACAATTCCGGACTTCAAGCTCTATTACAAAGCTGTCATCATCAAGACAGCATGGTACTGGCACAAAAACAGACCCATAGATCAATGGAACAGAATAGAGAGCCCAGAAATAGACCCTCAACTCTATGGTCAACTAATCTTTGACAAAGCAGGAAAGAATGTCCAATGGAAAAAAGACAGCCTCTTCAATAAATGGTGCTGGGAAAATTGGACAGCCACATGCAGAAAAATGAAATTGGACCATTTCCTTACACCACACATGAGAATAGACTCAAAATGGAAGAAGGACCTCAATGTGCGAAAGGAATCCATCAAAATCCTTGAGGAGAACACAGGCAGCAACCTCTTCGACCTCAGCTGCAGCAACATCTTCCTAGGAACATTGCCAAAGGCAAGGGAAGCAAGGGCAAAAATGAACTATTTGGATTTCATCAAGATCAAAAGCTTTTGCACAGCAAAGGAAACAGTTAACAAAACCAAAAGACAACTGACAGAATGGGAGAAGATATTTGCAAACGACATATCAGATAAAGGACTAGTGTCCAAAATCTATAAAGAACTTAGCAAACTCAACACCCAAAGAACAAATAATCCAATCAAGAAATGGGCAGAGGGGGCGCCTGGGTGGCTCAGTGGATTAAGCCGCTGCCTTCGGCTCAGGTCATGATCTCGGTGTCCTGGGATCGAGCCCCGCATCGGGCTCTTTGCTCGGCGGGAGCCTGCTTCTCTCTCTCTCTCTGCCTGACTCTCTGTCTACTTGTGATTTCTCTCTCTGTCAAATAAATAAATAAAATCTTTAAAAAAAAAAAAAAAGAAATGGGCAGAGGACATGAACAGACATTTCTGCAAAGAAGACATCCAGATGGCCAACAGACATCACTCGGCATCAGGGAAATACAAATCAATACCACAATGAGGTATCACCTCACACCTGTCAGAATGGTTAAAATTAACAAGTCAGGAAATGACAGATGCTGGTGAGGATGTGGAGAAAGGGGAACCCTCCTACACTGTTGGTGGGAATGCAAGCTGGTGCAACCACTCTTGGAAACAGCATGGAGGTTCCTCAAAAAGTTGAAAATAGAACTACCCTATGACCCAGTAATTGCACTACTGGGTATTTACCCTAAAGATATAAACGTAGTGATCCAAAGGGGCATGTGCACCTGAATGTTAATAGCAGCAATGTCTACAATAGCCAAACTATGGAAAGAACCTAGATGTCCCTAACAGATGAATGGATAAAGAAGATGTGGTGTATATATACACAACGGAATACTATGCAGCCATCAAAAGAAATGAAATCTTGCCATTTGCGACGACGTGAATGGAACTAGAGGGTATCATACTTAGTTAAGTAAGTCAATCAGAGAAAGACAACTATCATATAACCTCCCTGATATGAGGAAGTGGAGATGCAACATGGGGGGTTAGGGGGGTAGGAGAAGAATAAATGAAACAAGATGGGATCGGGAGGGAGACAAACCATAAGTGACTCTTAATCTCACAAAACAAACTGAGGGTTGCTGGGGGGAGGGGGTTTGGGAGAAGGGGGTGGGATTATGGACATTGGGGAGGGTATGTGCTTTGGTGAGTGCTGTGAAGTGTGTAAACCTGGTGATTCACAGACCTGTACCCCTGGGGATAAAAATACATGATATGTTTATAAAAAAATAAAAAATTAAAAAATAAATATGAAAGTTAATTGAGCATGTAATTGTGTGTTTATTTCTGGGTTTTGTAATCTGTTCTATTGATCTATGTCTCTATTTTTGTGGCATTACCATACTGCTTTAATTTTACAGCTTTGTAGTATAACTTGGAATCTCGAAATGGGATACCTATATACCCATAGTTTGCCCCCACCCCCACCCCCTGCCCAAGATTGCCTTGGCTATTCCAGTTCTTTTGCGGTTCCACACAAATTTTAGGATTGTCTGTTATACTTCTGTGAAAAACGCTCTGGTATTTTGATAAGGCATACATTAAATGTGTAGACTCCTTTGCATAATACAGACATTTACCAGTATTTGTTATTCCAATCCATAGCATGGAATGTCTTTCCATTTCTCTTTCTCATATTCAATTTCTTTCATTGGAGTTTTATAGTTAGCAGTGTACAGGTCTTTCACCTCTTTGGTTAATTATATTCTTAGATATTTTATTATATTTGGTGCAAATGTAAACAAGATTATTTTCTTAATTTCTCTATCTGCTGCTTTATTAATAAGTTTCTAGAAGTGTAATAGGTTTCTGTACAATGATTTTACATCTTGCAACATCACTGAATTAATTTATGAATTCTAGTAGTTTTGTGGTGGAGTCTTTTTGAGCTTTTCATGTTTTTTATTTATTTATTTTTATTTAGAGTATCACATCATCTGCAAATAGTGAAGTGTTACTATTTCCTTATTGATTTTGATGCCTTTTATTTCTTTTTGCTTTCTGATTGCTGTGGTGGACTGGACATCCTTGTCTTGTTCCTGACCTTAAAGGAAAAGCTCTCAGTTTTTCCTCATGATGTTAACTGTGTTTTTCATATACACCCTTGATTATGTTCAGGTATGTTCCCTCTAAACCTACTTTGTTGAGGTATTTGTAATGAATGTATGTTGTACTTTCTCTATTGCTTTTTCTGCATCTCTTGAAATGACTGTATTGGTGCACCTGTGTGTCTCAGTGGGTTAAACCTCTACCTTCGGCTCAGGTCATGATATCAGGGTCCTGGGATTAAGCCCCACATTGGGCTCCCTGCTCAGCAGGGAGCTTGCTTCCCCCTCTCTCTGCTGGCCTACTTATGATCTCCTTTTCTCTCTCTCTGTCAAAACAAACAAACAAACAAACAAATATATAAATAAATAAAAATTTGAGATTACTGTATCAGTTTTATCCTTGCTCTTACTGACAGGATGCATAACATTGTTTAGTGAACCCCCCTCCCAGAAATACATCCTACTTGATCCTGTTGAATTTTTTTCTTAAAATGAATTCTTGGATTTGGTTTGCTAGCATTTTACTGCGACTTTATTGAGAGATTTGTATTTATGCTCTTCAGGGATCTTGGCCAGTAGTTCTCGTTTTTTGTGGTGTCTTCATCTGGTTTGTTATCAGGGTAATTCTGGCCTCATGGAATGAATTTGGAAGTCTTCATTCCACTTCCAAGGTTTGGAAAAGTTTTGTAAGAATAGGTATCAACTCTTGCTTAAATGTTTGAATTTCACTGTGAAGATATCTGGTTGTAGATTTGTTGTTTACTGTTTTCAATTTCTTTACTGGTAATTGGACTGTTTGTTTCTGGGTCAGTTTTGGTTGGTTATATCTTTCTAGGATTTCTTCCAGGCTGTCCAATTTGTTGGTATATACTTTTCACATAATAGTCTCTTACAGTCTTTAGTATTTCTGTGACGTCAGTTGTTTTTCTCCTCTTTAACACATGATTTTACTGGAATCGTCTCTCTCATTTTTTTATGAGTCTGGTTAAAGATTTATCAATTTTGTTGATCCTTTAAAGAACCAGCTCCTGGTTTCATTGATCTTTTAAAATTATTATTATTTTTACTCTATATCATTTATTTCTGCTCCAATCTTATTATTTTCATCCTTCTCCTAGTTTGGGGTTATGTTTGTTGTTCCTTTGGTAGCTCATTTAGGTTAAGGTTATGTTGTTTAAATAAATACTTATCCTGCTTCTTGAGGTTAACCTTTATTTGCTATAAATCTACTCCTTAGAGCTCCTTTTCCTGCTTCATAAAAGCATTGGATCACTGTACTTTCATTTTAAATTCTCTCCATGTAGTATTTCTTTCATCTTTGATTTCTTGATTTCATTGTTTAGTAGCCTGTTATTTAACCTCCATGTATTTGCATTCTTTCCAGTGTTTTTCTTGTCATTGATTCCTAGCTTCATAGCATTGTGGTCTGAAAAGATGCACGGTATGACTTCAATCTTGTTAAACTTGTTGAAACTTTCTTTGTGGTCTAATATGTGATCTAGTCTGAAGAATGTTCCATGTGCACTTGAAAAGAATGTGTATTCCACTGTTTTAGAAGTCCAATGCGCTATCCATTGCGCCACGGAGCCACCTTCCACTGTTTTAGGATAGATGTTCTGAGTACATTTAAGTCCACTTGGTCCAATGTATCATTCAACACAACTGTTTCCTTGTTGATTTTCTGTGGGGATGATCAGTTTATGTAAATGGAGTGTTAAAGTCCCCAACTATCACTGTGTTACTATGAATTAGTGACTTTAAGATTCCTGTTAACCATTTTATGTATTTTGCTTCTCCCATGTTTGCTGCACAAATCTTTACATGTTATATTTTCTTTTTGGAATGTCCCCTTTATTACTACATAGGTTCCTTCTTTGTCTATTCTTAAAATCTTTGTTTTAAAGTCTATTTTGTCCAATATAAGTATTGAAACTCTGGCTTTCTTTTCACATCCTTTTCACATCCATTTGCATGATAAATAATTATCTCCCCACTTTCACTCTTTATTCCTCTTCCCTCCATGTTTTTGATATATGGTGTCACATTTTACATCCTTGTATTTTGTGATTCCTTTGATTGATTTTTACAGATATACTTACTACTGGTTTTGTGTTTACTACTTTTCATACTCTTACTTATGGTCTTTCCAGAGTCCCCTTTAATATTTCTTGTGGGACTCATTTAGTGGTCATAAACTTCTTTACCTTTGTCTGCCTGAGAAACTATCACTCCTTCTATTCTGAATGATAGCTTTGGTGGACAGAATATTCATGTGTGCAGATTTTCACTTTACAGCACTTTGAATATATCACACTGCTTCTTTCTGGCCTTCAAAGTTTCTGCTGTAAAATCCAATGATATCCTTATGTGGTTTCCCCTGTATGTAACTATCTTTCTTTTGTTGTTTTTGAAATTCTCTCATTTTCACTACTTTTTGCCATTTTTATTACTATGTGTCTTGACATATATCTTCTTGGGTTCAGTTTCTTGGGGGATTTCTGTGCCTTCTAAATCTGGATCTCTGTTTCCCCCCCATATTCAGGTTGTTTTCAACTATTATTTAAGTAGTTTTTGACCCTCCACTTCTCTCTCTTCTCTTCTGGGAACCCTATGATGAGAATGCTATTGCTTTTGATGCAGTCATTGAGTTCCCTAAGTCTATTCTCATTATGCAGTATTTGTTTGTCTTTCACCTCTTCACCTTGATTACTTTCCATTACTCTATCCTTTAGGTCACTTATAAGTTCCTCTCCTTCCAACAGTCCACTATTAATTCCATCTATTATATTTTATATATAAATTATAGAGCTCTTAACTCTGATGTTATTTTTTAATCTCTTTATCAAGGGTCTCACTGATGTCCTCCACCCTTTCCTGAAGTCCATTGAGTAACTTTATGATCATTACTTTAAGTCCTCTATCAGGCATATTATTTTTATCTGTTTCACATAGGTCTCTTGCTGTGGTGCTGCCCTGTTCTTTAATTTGGGACATATTCCTCTGTCTCATTTTGTCTTACTCTGTGTGTTTGTGTGTGTTAGGAAGTCAGATGTCTTCTCTTCTTGAGGGTAATGGCCTTACGAAGAAGAGGTGTTATAATGCCCTGCAGTGCATATGCCCTATTCCACAGAACATGGTACTTCATGGGCTGTCTCATGTGTGTTACATGTGCCCTGCAGTTGTGTCCTGTCCACTTTCTCCTTTAGTCCAATCATATACAGAGTCTCCCTTTGCCTGTTGTGAATTGGTCCCAGGGCATGGTGGGGCTCACGGTTTTAACAAGGTGTACTCTGATGCTTGCAAAATGAGATCTGCTGTCACTCCCAGAACTTGGGTCACCCTAGGTTCATCCAGAAACTATGCAAATTTGCCACAGCACACAATTTTGTCTAGGTGCACCTCAAGCTTCTACATGGCCTGCCACTGCTGCTGTTGCCACTGCCACAAGGACAAAAGCCCCATATAAAATGTGTGGTTTGGGAGACATGGTGTTGACAAGGTCTGCACTGGTCTTCTGGTTAAAGGAACTGTAGCAACATGATAGAAGGAAAGGTGACTGGGAAGTGCAGGTCCATTACAGTGCAAGATACAGAACTAGATATAAGTAAGTTAGGTAGGTGTCAGATTGATTCCTGCTGGTGGTAGTATATTTATCCTGGGGAATGGGGGAGTAGAAGACACCTGCTAGCTCCTTTGTTTCCTGCAGAAGTCCATCAGTAATCTCTGTCTCTCCATGACAGAGTATAAGTTCAGTAAATAACTCTCCCTCCTGTATTCCCCAGCTGTTTTTCAAAGAGCTGCTTCTAGGATGGTCCTCTAGGGTCTGTTTGTTGTGCTCTCTAAGGGTAGAGACACAACTTCCTCTTGTCCTGCCTGTTTTTACAGATCCAATCCCACTGATCTTTAAAATTCTAGGCTTTTAAGTCCTGCTGGTTTTAAGAACTCATGAAATTTGGTCATTCTCGCTTTCAAAGCCAAATGTTATGGGAATTATTCTTTCCAGTGTGGAGTCCATGATGTGATAGTCTGGATGACTCCCCTTTCAAGGCTCAAGGCTCCCTCCCTCTGTAAATGGCCAAGGGCCATTTAGCACCAAAACTATGTCTCCAACTTTCCTACTTTGCTTGATGTTGCCTCTTTACCTTTCACTGTAGTGTTTATTTACTCTACTGGTTGTTTTCTAGTTTATCTACACTTGAGTGTTAACTAGTTGTATCCATGGAACAAGGCGAGCTTAGGGTCCCACTACTCTAATATCTTCTCAGGATCCACATCTGTAGTAATCTGTAGTAGTCTTATATATGTTATGTTGATGGTCACTTAAGTTCAAACACATTCCAAAAGTACTGCATTACTTCTCCTCTCTCTAGTTTTTACGTGTGTGTATTTAAATTTGGTGACTCTCTGAAGTATTTTTTGATATAATTAATTTCAATGTTTTTGTTTTTTTAACTTTCACACTAGTTTATAAGTGAGTAATCTAATTTTCATTGTATGTTTCCTTTTACTCATAACTTGGTTTTCTTTTTATTATGATGTTTCCCTTTTCCCAGTTAATGAAGTGACTTTAAAAATAAATAATGAAGTGCCTATATATATATATATATAGGCACTTCAGAAAAAAAGGCACTTTAGAAAAAATATATATGTGTGTATACACACACACACACACACACACACACACACACACATATATATATATATATATATATTTTTTTTTTCTAAAACAAATTCAGTGGGGATAAACTTCATTAGCTTTTGTTTGGGAAACTCTCTCTCCTTCCAGTCTGAATGTAACTTTGCTGGGTAGGGGATTATTCATTGTAGGTTTTTCTTCTTGCATTATGAATATATCATGTCACTGCCTTCTCTTGAGCAAAGCTGCTGCTGTATAATCACCTGATAGCCTTCTGGTGTTTCTCTTTTATGTAACTAGTTGATTTTTCCCTTGCTACCTTTATCTTTAATCATTGACATTTTAATTATTATGTTCTCAGTGTGGACATCCTTCCATTCACCTTATTTAGAGATATACATGCTTCCCGGACCTGGATCACATGTTTCTTTCCCCAGATTATGGAAATTTTTAGCCATTATTTCTTCAGATAAGTTTTCTGCCCCTTTCTCTCTCACTTCTCCTTCTGGAACTTGTATAATTAGAATATTAATAGACTTGATGTTGTCTCAGAAGGACCCTTAATCTTTCCTCATTTTAATTTTTAAAAATTTTTTGCTGTTCAGTTTGGTCACTTTCCAGAGCTCTCTTACAGACTACTGGTCTGTACTTCTATATCTTCTAATCTGCTTTTAGTTCCATGTAGCGGATTTTTTTTTCCATTTCTTTTTTTTTTTCCCATTTCAGATGCAGTATTCTTCAACTGATTGGTTCTTAAAAAAAAAAAGATTTTATTTATTTGACAGAGAGAGAGAGAGATCACAAGCAAGCAGAGAGACAGGCAGAGGGGAGGGGGAAGCAGGCTACCCACTGAGCAGACAGCCAGATGTGGGGCTTGATCCCAGGACCCTGAGATCATGACCTGAGCCAAAGGCAGAGGCTTAACCCACTGAGGCACCCAGGAACCCTATTGGTTCTTTTAAATACTTTCTATCACTTTTTTGAAGTTCTCTCTGAGTTCATCCACTCCTCTCCAGTCCAGTGACCATTTTTATGACATTACTTTAAATTGTTGTTTTTAGAAAGATCATTTAATTCCATTTCATTTAGTTATTTTCTAAACCTTTGCCTCAGTCTTTCCTCATTCCTTTATTACCTCATTTTATTTGACTTTGTTTCCATTAATTAAATGGATCAGCTATTTCTCCTAGTCTTGAAGGACTGCCCTTGTGCTGACAGTGTTGGTTTAGTAGTTTTTGTTTTGTTTTGTTTTTAAAGATTTTATTTATTAATTTGACAGAGAGAGACACAGTGAGAGAGGGAACACAAGCAGGGGGAGTGGGAGAGGGAAAAGCAGGCTTCCCACTAAGCAGGGAGCCTGATGAGGCGCTCAATCCTAGGACCCAGGGATCATGACCTGAGCCAAAGGCAGACACTTAATGACTAAGCCACCCAGGCACCTGGGTCGCTCAGCCAGTTTAACACCTTTTGTTGCCTGGCTGGCACTGTAGAAGGCACAAGTGAGATGACCCAGGAAAGTCCATTTAGGGGCTGCCTCATAGGATGGCTTGAGGCGAACTGGGTGCAGACTGGAAGGTCCCAGGGCACTACATAAAAAGGGCTTCTTGATAGGACAGGTGAAACTAAAAGGACTGTTCTCAGGGAGACTCTTGGCATTCTGTGCAGATTTGCTTTAGCAGAGCAGCTGGAGCTGCAGCAGGTACAGGCTGGGGGTTCTTAGTGCATTCAGTAGAGAGAGTACTTTGGCAGGGCACCTGGATCCAAAGTGGGTGTGGACTTGGGGTGTCCTGGGGTGATTTGCTCCTGTGTTGCCTTGATGAGATGGCTGGAGCTGTAGTGAGCAGTGGCCAGGAAGGTCCTCATGCACAGAATGTTGGGGCAACCTGGTGGGATAACTGGAGATTGGGTAGGTGGTGGGAGCTGTCTTGGAGGGATGACTGTGGCTACTATGAGCTAAGGGTTCAGGCCTCACCAAGGCAGGCAGCTGGTTGGATTGCCTGTTCCTGTCTCCATTATCAAGGTGGAGGGGGTGCATAAACAATGGCACTCACAAGCCCCTCCAATACAGCACTGTTCCCACAGTGCTTCTAGGGTTGTTTTCTTTATATGTTAGTTGTTCTTTTATCTATCTATCTATCTATTTTTAAAGATTGTATTTATTTGACAGAGACATAGCAAGAGAGGGGAACATAAGCAGGGCAAGTGGGAGAGGGAGAAACAGGCTTCCCACCAAGCAGGGAGCCTGATAAACTGGGATCATGACCTGAGCCGAAGGCAGATGCTTAATGACTGACCCACCCAGGTGCCCCACTTGTTCTTTCAAATCACAGTTTTTTGGTGAAAGATGGTTTGGCCAAGGAATCTGGGGAATCATTAAAACATCATGCCAGTGAGAGTGCCCAGATTCTGTTTTTATCTTTGCTATCAAGGTGGAGGGGGAGCATAAACAGTAGTATTCATCAGCCACTCTCATTCCAGAGAGCATTCTACAGGTCCTCCAGAATTTTGCAGGTACTGAAGGGCTTCAACTTTTAAATTCTAGTTGCTCTTTTAAACCAGTTTGTTTGATTGTTCGTTCTTCCCCTGTGACCTAGGGTAGAGAATCTGCTCCAAGCTTGTCAGTGTTATACCTCCAAGGTATAACTGCTGTTCACAGAATTGGGGACAGGGTTCTCATAGTTTCCTTGTGTCTGTCTCTCCTGTCATCATCTATGTAGTCTCTCTATCCTTTGTTGTGGAGAAGATGTTCAGTTAGCCTGCAATTCTTCTGGAGGAATTGATCTATATATAGGTGATTTGATCTATCTGTGGCAATGAGTTCAGGGTCTTCCTATGTTGTATTCTTAGATCCTGCCCTAAATTTTATCTTCTTATAAAGACTAACATATTTTAACACTTCTTTTAAAGTTTTTATTTAAATTTGAGTTAGTTAAGTAACAGCGTAGTATTAGTTTCAGGTATACAATACAGTGATTCAATACTTCCATACAACACCTGGTGTTCATCACAAGTACAATCCTTAATCCTCAACACCTATCTATCTAACCCATCCCGACTTAAAACCATCAGTTTGTAATCTATAGTCAAGGGTCTATTTCTTCATTTGCCTATCTCCTTTTTTTCCCCTTTGTTTCTTGAATTCCACATATGAGTGGAATCATATGGTATACGTCTCTATCTGACTCACTTATGTCACTTGCCATAATACTCTAGGTCTCCATAGCATTGAAAATAGCAAGATTCCATTCATTTTTATGGCTGAATAATATTCTACTTTATATACATATATACCATTTCTTTTATGATGATAATGAAAATGATGATGATGATGTTATGTTAGTCACCATAAAATACATCATTAGTTTTTGATGTAATGTTTCATGATTCATTGTTTGCATATAACACCCTGTGCCCTCCTTGGTACCCATCACTGGGCTAATCGATCCTCACCCTCACCCCTTCTAAAATCCTCAGTTTGTTTCCTGGAGTCAATAGTCTCTCATGGTTTGTCTCCTCCTCTGATTCCTCACTCCTTCATTTTTCCCTCCCTTCCCCTAATGCCCTCCATGCTATTCCTTATGTTCCACTTAAGTTCCTTAAGTTCCAAAAAGTACTGTACCCCTTCCACCTTGATAATGGAGACAGGAACAGGCAATCTAAATAGCTGCCTGCCTTGGTGAGGCCTGAACCCTTAGCTCATAGTAGCCACAGTCATCCCTCCAAGACAGCTCCCACCACCTACCCAATCTCCAGTTATCCCACCCAGGTTGCCCCAGCATTCTGTGCATGTTCCACAAATAAATGAAACCATATAACTGACTCTCTCTGCTTGATTTATTTCCCTTAGTATAATCTCCTCCAGTTCCATCCATGTTAATACAGAAGTTGGGTATTCATCCTTTCTGATAGCTGAGTAATATTCAATTGTATATATATAATTTCCATTCCTCCCATTGAAGATGTTTGTTTATTGTGGCCATTGCTACTATGAACACTGGGGTGCATGTGGCCCTTCTTTTCACTATATCTGTATCTTTGGGGTAAATACCCAGTAGTGCATTTGCTGGGTCATAGGGTAGCTCTATTTTTAACTTTTTGAGGAATCTCCACAGTGTTTTCTAAAATAGTTGCACCAATTTGCATTCCCACCAACAGTGTAAGGGTGTTCCCCTTTCTCCACAACCTCTCCAACATTTGTTGTCTCTTGCTTGTCAATTTTTGCCATTCTAACTGGTGTAAGGAGGTATCTCAATGTGGTTTTGATTTGAATTTCCCTGATGGCTAATGATGATGAACATTTTTTCATGTGTCTGTTAGCCATTTGTATGTCTTCATTGGAGAAGTGTCTGTTCACGTCTTCTGGCCAATTTTTGACTTGATTATTTGTTTTTTTGGGTGTTGAGTTTGAGGAGTTCTTTATAGATCTTGGATATCAGCCCTTTATAGTGTCATTTGCGAATATTTGCTCCCATTCTGTGGGTTGCCTCTTTGTTTTGTTGACTGCTTCCTTTGCTGTGCAGAAGCGTTTGATCTTGATGAAGTCCCAAAAGTTTATTTTTGCTTTGTTTCTCTTGCCTTTGGAAATGTGTTTTGAAAGAAGTTGCTGTGGCTGATGTCAAAAGATTACTGCCTATGTTCTCTAGGAATTTAATGCATTCCTGTCTCACATTGAGGTCCTTTCCTCAATTTTGAGTTTATCTTTGTGTGTGGTTTAAGAGAAGGGTCAAGTTTCATTCTTCTGTATATACATCATTATCTATCCATAAGTCAATGGACATGAGATATTTCCATAATTTGGCTATTGTAGATAATGCTTCTGTAAACATCATGGTACATGTATCCATTTGAATTAGTATTTTGTGTGTTTTTATTTTCTTGGGATAAATACCAAGTAATGCCATTGCTGGAACATAGGGTATTTATATTTGTAACTCTCTGAGGAAATGCCATACTATTTTCCACAGTGGCTGCACCAGCTTGCATTCCTAACAAGAGTCCAAGACGGTTGCCCTTTCTCCACATCCTTTCCAAAACCTGTTGTTTCTTGTGTTGCTAATTTTAGCCATTCTGACTGGTGTGAGGTGATATCTCATTGTAGTTTTGATTTGTATTTCTCTGATAATGAGTAATGTTAAGCATGTTTTCATGTGTCTGTTGGTTATCTCTATGTCTTCTTTGGAAAAAAGTACTGCTGATGTCTTCTGCCAATATTTTAATATGGATTATACATTTTTTTTGGTTGTTGACTTGTATAATTCCTTTACATATTTTGGATACTAATGTTTTATCAGATATGTCATTTGCAAATATCTTCTCCCATTCTGAATGTTGTCTTTTACTTTTATTGATTGTCTACTTCACTATACAGAAGCTTCCTATTTTAATGAAATCCCAATAGTTTATTTTTGGTTTTGTTTCCCTTATCTCAGGACACAATTTAAGAAGTTGCTATTGCCAATGACAAAGAGGCTACTGCCTGTCTTCTCTAGGATTTTAAGGGTTTTTTTTTTGTCTCACACGTAGGTATGTCATCCAGTTTGAATTTATGTTTGTGTATAGTGTAACAAAGTGGTCCACTTTCATTATTTTCCATGTTGTTGTCCTGTTTCCCCAAAACCAATTTTTGAAGAGACTGTCTTTTGCCCATTGGATAGTCTTTTCTGCTTTGTCAAAGATTAACTGACCATATACTTATAGGTTCATTTCTGGGACTTTTATACTGTTCCACTGATCTACGTGTCTATATTTGTGCAAGTGCCATACTGTTTTGATCACTATACCTTCGTAAGAGAACTTGTAGTCTGGAACTGTGATGCGTCCATGTTTGCCTTTGTTGTTGTTGTTGTTTCTGATTTTTTTTTTTTCTTTTTCAAGGTTGCTTTGGCTATTGAGGGATTTTTTGTGGTTCCATACAATTTTTATGATTTTTTCTAGCTCTGTGAAAAATTCTGTTCGTATTTTGATAAATCTTGCATCAAATATGTAGATTGCTTTGTGTAGACGTTTTAAAAATATTTGTTCTTCTAATCCATGAGCATGAATGACTTTCCTCTTCTTCGTGTCATCTTCAATTTTTTTTTTTTTAAATCAATTTTAGTTTTCAGAATAAAGGCCTTTCACCTATTTGGTTATGTATATGCCTACATGTCTCATTGTTTTTGATTTATAAGTGGGATTGATCTTTGATTTCTTTTTCTGCGCTTCATAAGTGGTGTATAAAAATGCAAAAGATTTTTATATGTTGATTTTATGTCCTGCAACTTCAATAAATTCATTTATCACTTCTACCAGTTTTTTGGTAGAGCATTGGGTCTTCTATATAGCATATCATGTCATCTACAAATAGCGAAAGTTTTACTTCTTCCTTATCAATTTGTATTTTTTTTTTTGTCTGATTACTGTGGCAAGGACTTCCAATGTTACGTTAAATAACAATGGTGAGGCTGAACATCCCTGTCTTATTTCTGCACAAAGAGGAAAAACTCTCAGTTTTTCCCTGTAGGGGATATTAGCTATGGGTCTCTTGTAAATGGCTTTTATGATGTTGAACTATATTCCCTCCGTCCCTACTTTGTGGACAGTTTTTATCATGAATGGATGTTGTACTTTGTGAATGAGTTTTCTGCATCTGTTGGAAGGATCATATGGTTTTTGTCCTTTCTTTTGTTCATATGATGTATCACCACGATTGATTTTTAAAGGTTGAACCACTCTTGCAGCCTAGGAATAAATGCCACTAGATCATGATGATGATTCTGTTAATGTACTGTTGGATTCGATCAACTAGTAATTTATTGAGAATTTTTGCATCCATGTTCATCAAGGGTACTGGCCTATACAATTCTCTTTTTTAGTTGAGTCTGTCTGGTTTTATTATAAGGGTAATGCTGGCCTCATAGAATTAAATTAGGTTATACTTCCATTTCTATTTTTTTGCAATAGTTTTAGAAATATAGATATTAACTCCTCTTTTAATGTTTTCTTGAATTCACCTGTGAAGCCACCTGGTCCTTGACTTTGTTTCTTGGGAAATTTTTGATTGTTGATTCAATTTCTTTGCTGGTTATCAGTCTGTTCAAGTTTTCTATTTCCTCCTGTTTCAGTTTTAGTAGCTTACATGTTTCTAAGAATTTATCCATTTCTTCCATGTTGCCCAATTTGTTGGCATATAGTTTTTCATCATATTATCTTATAGCCGTATATATTTCTGTAATGTTGCTTGTTATTTCTGCTCTTTCATTTATGATTTTATTTTGGGTCCTTTGTCTTTTCTTTTTGATAAGTCTGGCTGGAGGGTTATCAATTTTATTTATTTTTTCAAAGGATCACATTCTGAATCTATTGATCTGTTTTGAGGGTTTTTTTGTTTGTTTGTTTAGTTTCTATGTCATTTTTTTTTTCTCCCTAATCTTTATTATTTCTATTCTTCTGCTGGCTTTAGGCTTCATTTGTTGTTCTTTTTCTAACTCCTTTAGGTATAAAGTTAGGTAGTTTATTTGAGATTTTTCTTGCTTCTTGAAGTAGGCCTGCATTACAATATACTTTCCTCTTATGACTGCTTTAGCTACATTCCAATTATTTTGGACCATTGTGTTTCATTTTCATTTATTTCCTTGTATTTATTTACTGATTGACCCATTCACTGTTTCACAGAATGCTGTTTAACTGTAGTTTTGGTATTTCTAATTTTTTTTTCTTGTGGTTGACTTCAAGTTTCATAGCATTATGGTCAGAAAATATGCATGGTTTGATCTCAATCTTTTTGTACTTGTTGAGGTGTGATCTGTGACCTAATATGAGATTGAGTGTGGAGCATATCCCATGTGAACTTGACAAGAATGCATATTTTGCAGTTTGGGGATAGAATGATTTGAATATAACTGTTAAGTCCCTCTGGTCCAGTGCATCATTCAAAGCCACTGTTTCCTTGTTGATTTTCTGTTTAGATGATCCACCCACTGATTAATGTGGACTGTTTGTTGCTTAATATTAGTGCATTATTATTAATGAGTTCCATCATGTTTATTATTAACTATATTATATATTTGGATGTTCCTATGTTGGGTACATAAATATTTACAATTGTTATATCTTGTTAGATAGTTTCCTTTATTATGATATAGTAGTCTTCTTCATGTATTACAGTTTTTGGTTTAAAATATAAGTACTGTTAACCCCACCTTCTTTTTTTTTTTTTTAAAGATTTTATTTATTTGTTAGACAGATTGAGTGAGAACACAAGTAAGCAGAGCGGCAGGCAGAAGGAGAAAGACAATCAGGCTCTGCTGAGCAGGGTGCCTGCTGCAGGGCTCGATCCCAGGACCCTGGAATCATGAGCTGAGCTGAAGGCAGCCGCTTAACCAACTGAGCCACCCAGGTGCCCCTTAACCCCACTTTCTTTTGAGGTCTATGATAAATGCTTCTCTATCTCACTTTCAATCTGTGAGTAAATCTGCTATTTCTTTATTGATCTGTCTACATATTCTACCCATAATTGAGAGTGGAGTATTTCTCCCTTTAGTTTTCTCCTTTCCTAAGGCATAGCCTTCCATCTCTGCACTTGATCTCACCTCCTTCAAACCATTAATTATAACCACTTTTCCCTGTCCCTTCAGCTTCCTATTTGACATTCCCATAAATATTTTAATATTCTCAAGTCTTTTCCTTCAAAATAAAGTTTGATTTAACCTTATATTCCCTTCATTATAAATCTCTTCTCCTTCTTCCTAGGTATCATAGCTCAGTTTCTTGAAAACAGTCTGTACTCTCTTTGACCACTTCCCCACTCTCCTTCCATACACTCAAACCACAACATTTTTTTTTTATTTCTTACATGCCAAATCAAGGACCTTCTTTGACAGATTCAATGATTGTTCTCTCCCTTCCATTCCCAACACCAATGAACACTTTAAAGTCTTTTACAAAAACAAAAACCTGTTGACACTGTTCATTACCGCCTCTTGAGATACTCTTTTCCCTTAGTAACCTAGGGCACTTTTTTTTTTTTTTTTAAGGACACTTCATGTCCTATACTCCTTCCTTACATCTTTGGTTATGCAGTTTCATTTTCAGGACCCTCTACAGTTTCTTCAAAATTCTTGAGATTTCATTTTCCCCAGGTCTTGTTAATATATATGTGCTACATTTTATTTTGCAGTGAGGGCAAATTTTCATAGACTTTCCTTTCTATCCTTTGTGACTCAGGAGTTGTTGAAGCCTTCAGAATTCCATTTTCACTGTCTTGTCTCACAGAATACACTCCTCATGACTTCAGTTCCTATTTATGTAATCTGAATTCCCATCTATATGCTGGTAATATCCAAATCTGCATCCCTGATCTATAATTTTGACATTCTAAAGAACATCTACACTTAAATGTTCCACAGGAATCTCAGATTAATCATGGCTGAAAATGAAATGTACCTCTTCAACTTTCTTGAGTGTCTCCCACTTATAACGTATGTTTAATTCAATTCTTCCTTAGATGATTCTGTCTCTAGCACTAGAGTCTGTAGTCTTCAATGGCAGGTGCATAGTTTAGTACTCTGTGTGCCTGATACACAGACGTTCTCAGTAAGTGCTGGTTGAATAGAACTGACTTAGTTTCAAATTAACATCTTTTCTTTTCTAGAAAATTTTAAGGATCTCTTCCCTCTACAGTTTCTTCAAAATTCTTGAGATTTCATTTTTTCTAGTTCTTGTTAATATATATTTGTAACAATATTTTATTTTGCAATGAGGGCAACCATCCAAATGTTCATAGACTTTTCTAATTTTTGTGACTCAGGAGTGGTTGACGCCTTGCCTCATTCTTGGAACATCCTCTCACAGGCTTTCAGAATCTCTTTCCTCATTGACAACATTAGAATGCACCAAAGTTCCAAGGTTTTTATACAAACCTGCCTGACCAAAGAACACATACTCTGTGATTCCATGTATATAAAGTTGAAGCACAAGGAAAACTAATAGATGGCGACAGAAGTCAGAATAATGGTTACTTCTTCTTCTTTTTTTTTTTTTAAAGATTTTATGTATTTATTTGACAGAGATCACAAGTAGGCAGAGAGGCAGGCAGAGAGGGAAGCAGGCTCCCTGCTGAGCAGAGAGCCCGATGTGGGGCTCGATCCCAGGACCCTGGGATCATGAGCTGAACCAAAGGCAGAGGCGTTAACACACTGAGCCACTCAGGTGCCCCATAATGGTTACTTCTTAAGGGTACTGACTTGGAAATGGTACAAATGAATCTTCTGGGTTACTAAAATGTTCTATGTTTTGATCTAGGTGGTGGTTACATGAACATATAAATATGGGTATAAAATTACCAGAGCTATATACTTAAGATTTATATGCTTTACTATGTGTTATATATCAATTAATAAGCAATACAAAAGAAACAAACCTATAAACTTCTGTTGCATATTTTATTTTTTATATTCCTAATCAACAAGATAGAAAGATGCTATACTGAGATTTCAATATGTATCAATGTGCATCTACTAAGCCTGTATATGATATGTACAATAATATATAAATACCAGGCAGAGAAATAGCAGAGAGGAAGTAATTGCCTCTAGGAACAAATAACAGGAAATAAAAGAAAATTTTGTTAAGGTTAAGACAACTGAGTAGGACTTGAAAAATGAAGTTCCTGAGGTAAAGCGTATAAAGATATTAGAGGAAAACAAATGTGCAAACAAATGGGAGACAAACATAGTAGGTTCAAGAAAACCCTGGTGAAACATAAATTACAAGAAAAGGATTATATAAATTTGGGGTAGGATATAGGGATTAGCAGTAACAGACAAGTTTGAGTAAGAGATGCCACAGAGAATGTTTTAGGTCACAGTAAGACTTTATCATTGGAAATAGAAAGTCATTAAAGGGTTTTAAGTAGAAAAAAATATGGTTAGATATTTATTCTAGAAACTGTACCAAAAGTCATCAGGAATTAGTGGAGGTAGCAGATTTAGTTAGATTACTATCGTTATCAGGTGAAATGGTAAAGCTCTAAACTATATTGGAATGGAGTTTAGGAAATGGAAAAGAAGACAAATTCATGAGATATTCTGAAGGAATGATAATTATGATTTTGCATCAGACTAAAAAGTGGAGGTAAAAAAGGAAAAATATGACATTATGCCCTAGTCATTTACCTTGGGAATATTAGTACCAAAAATAATAAGAAAGAGGTTTATGGTGTTGCTGGTGGAGTAATGAAGAGTTCAGTTTTGGCTATATTCAGTTTGAGGTGCTGATAAGGCATCCACAAAGGAAAAAATCAGCAGGCAGTTGGCTTCATGAGTCTGAAACCTGGCATAAAGACTTGTGCTGGCAGTACAGATTTGGGAATCATCTGCATATGTATGTTTAATTAGATCCAAGGTATGAGTGAGACTGCCAAGCAGAACTGAGAATTCAAACAGGGAGCTTTAGGAATCACCAAATCTAAAGATCCAGGCAGAGGAGTACTCAGAAAAAGAGTCAGAAATGAAGCCCAGATATGTAAGAGAAGAACTGAAGAAGAAGGATGTCCTAGAAAGAAAAAGAGGAGAGAATTTTAAATACTATAGAGTCATGATAAAAGCTAAAAATCTGGCAATCAGAGCTATGGTAACCTCTACCATAAAGCATAATGCATAGCCATTCTAACAAGTTCCTGCATCTCTACATGAAAATTTTCAGCATTTTTGCCCATTCCTATCTTCTTTCCTCTAAGCTAGTGGTTCTCAAGTCTATCTGACCCTATTTCTTAAACATTTTAATACCTATTTTACTATGCTGAAATAAAATACACATAATGCCAAATATATGATACATATAACATGAAAGAGAAATACAAAGGAAGTAGTTTATGATGAATCAAAATGCATTTCAACATGGAAATGCTGGGGCATGACAAAACTAAAAGATATGTAGACAAGTATACAGAGAATGCTTATAAATGTAATAGCTATGAATGCTGACTGGTACAGGTATGTTATTACTATTATTTCAAATAACCAAGAGCAGTATTTTTGTAGGTAAAATGATTTTCCAAAATGATGAACATTCTTTGTAACATTCTGAACAAAACAAAGTAAGGTTGTATGTTGATTTACATGATAGATGCATTCCTGGAGAAGTCTGTATACTAAAACTTTCTTCTTTGTATATAAAATGGAAGTTTGATTCAAGGCTTAGATCAATACAAACAGGCTTTTTTTATCTATATAGACAACCAATGGGATAATCAAAAGTTATAGGAGATATAGAAAAATTATTTTTTTTTTCTGTGAAGCCTATCCTGACACAAAACCCTGTTCATAATAGGCAAGGAAGTTCTCCAGTCATTACGATGGTCTACAAAACCTCTCACAAACTTTCAAACCATCTCCTTGGGTTTATACTACCATAATTGACAGCCCCTACTTTATTCTCATGCAAAGAAGAAGACAAGACTTTCCTTAGTATTGCATCCCTGTTTAATAACTGGGTTATTTATTTTCTTTCTCAGTTATTAGGAATTTTCTTCTCTTCTAGAACACCAACCTCTCCCTCCTTTCTTGTTACTGTTTGCCAATAAACTTTCTCAAGTTTGTGCCATTTTTAACATCCTTCCTTGGCACTTAAGCCTCTTATAATTATTATCCATTTTCTTAAATCATTCAATTTGTATCTTTCCTCCTTATCTACACATCTCTGGGTGATCTATATTGGCTTCAATTTGACACCTTCTAGTCATTCTTTTTTTTAAAGATTTTAAAAATTTATTTGTTTGACAGAGAAAGACACAGCGAAAGAAGGGACACAAGCAGGGGGAGTGGGAGAGAGAGAAGCAGGCTCCCTTGATCCTAGGACCCTGGGATCATGACCCGAGCCAAAGGCAGATACTTAATGACTGAGCCACCCAGACACCCCCTTCTAGTCATTCTTCAACCCACTGCAGTATTGCTTCTGTTCTAACAACACTGAAACTGTTCATGCTAAATTCACTAATGAACTTAATTCACAAATTAATGGATTTTTTCTCATTGAGCTAAACTTATTGAACCTTCTAGTATCTATAATGCTGCTGTTCACTACATTTTTCTTAGAACTGGGCATCAAACACTTCTGGGTTCTCTCTTCATCCTATTTTTCTAAATTTTTTTTCTAGATAATTCTTAAATGTTGGTGGTCCTCAGAATTTCCTCCTCATAACTTTTCCCTATATATGTCCTCTTGTAGATTATTTAATTTAGTCCCCTGGTTAAACTATCACTTTTATCTGATGGCTTCTAAATGTATTTATCTGGTTGAAACATTTCTTGCAATCTCAAAACTTTACTAAAAGTTTTTTTTTTAATTAAACTTTACTAAAAGTTTACTAAAAGTGTTGAAAACCTGCTCCTTCTCTTGTATTCTCTATCTATATTAGTGATCTCACTTAATACTCATGCCAGATACTTGAGTCATTCCCTATTATTCTGTCCCCATTGGCCTCCATCCCATCAGTGACGGTCTTTTATAAGTAAACTTGGCTAGACTAGATACCCCAGTTATTCAATCAAGCACTCATCTAGCTGCTGCTGTAAAGCCATTTGGTACATGTAATTAATGTCTGTGATATCACTTAAGTAAAGGAAATTATCCTATATATTGTGGCGGAACTAATTCAATCAGCTGATAGGTCTTAAGAGCAAAATGGGGCTTCCCTGAAGAAACTTTATCTCTGAAAACTAGCTTCAGGCCATGCTGAAAAATTTCAGTCTGCATTCCTGAGAGACTGTTCTATGTATTTCAGACTTGCCTAGTCAGTCCCTGCAATGACATAAGCCAATTCCTTGAAACATTTTTAATATCTATCTCCTACTAGTTCTGTTTCTCTAGTTGATCCCTGGTTGATTATATCAACTAATCAGTAATATTTCCTTAAATATTCTCAAATCCATTCCTCTGTGATCCATCCCAATTATGACTGACTTCAGGCTTTCATCATTACTTGTCAAGATTATTACAAAAACATCGTAAATGGTCTTCTTACCCCAAACACCTTCTACACCGTTTTCCATAGGCTCACTAGTATAATCTATATAAAACATGAATGTGAATATACTACCCTCCTTAAAAAAAATCTTCAATGACTTTCCATTTCCTAGATTTATTTCAAACCTACCTAGCATGGCATACAAGGTTCAAGCTCCAACTTGCTTATCTAGCTTCATCTCTCTGATCTAGGAAAATCATATGATGTGTAGATCTGCTCACCAACCATCTTCACCCTTCAACAAGAAAAGGCTGAATGATGACTACCCAAAGGTAAGCATAATGATGACTACCCAAAAATGGCCACACCCTAATTCCCAGAACCTACAACTACTATGTTCCTTAAATGGAAAAAAGAACTTTGATGATGTGATTAAGAAAAGGGACTTGAGATGGGGGAGATTATTCTGGATTACCTGGCTGCACACAGAGTAACAGCATAATTCCTTAAAAGCAGAGGATTTTTTCCCCAGCTGAGTCAGAGAGAGATGTAAAGACAAAAAGAAAAGAGAAAAGAAAATGAAAACTTACAGGTACATATCCAAAGGTAGTGAAAACAGAATACTGAAGGGACAGCTGCACTCCAGTGTTCACTGCAGCATTATTCATCATAGCCAAGATACAGAAATAACAAGTGTCAATCAGTCAAAAGGCTAAAGAAGACATAATACATACACACATACATAAATACACATACATATAAATATTTAGTCATGAGAAAGAAAAAAACTTTGCCATTTTGACAATGTGGATGAACCTTGAGGGCATTATGCTAAGTGAAATAAGCCAGACAAAGACAAATACTGCATGTTGTCATTTATATGTGGAATCTAAAAAAAAAAAAAAAAAAAAGTCAAACTCCTAGAAACAAAAATTATAAAATTAGTTGCCAGGGATTGGTAACTGGGGGAAATAGTAAGAGGTGGGCCAAAGGGTACAACCTTTGAACTATAAGATGAACAAGGTCTGAAGATTAAATGTAAAACATGATGATTATAGTTGATAACAATGTACTGTATAATTGAAATTTGCTAAGAGAGTTGAACTTAAATGTTCTCACCAAAAAGACCCAATAAATATATGGGAGGTGATGGGTGTCTTAATTAACAAGATGGTGGAAATCTTTTCAAAATGTATATGTATACCAAATCACCATAAGGTACAATTTAAATATCTTATAATTTTATTTGTCAATTAAACACCAATAAAGATGAAAAAAATTGTGAGATGAGGATTAAAAACACCATCAATACCCATCCTTATTAGAGGGTGTGGGGTACATACATTCCATATGTAGAAAAATCTTTGCATCTATTATCCATGAGCACACTATTTATTTACTTATTTATTTCATTTATTTATTTTCATGAGAATAATTTTATATATCTTTGCAGTTGAGGATAATAGAAAATTTTTTTCTTTCACTTTTTTGCAGGTCAAGTGTGATGGTGTCATGGCTGACTTTGGTAGCTTAGAGGAGATGATGTATCATTTTGGGACCTCTGCCAAAATTAAAATTGTAATGGGTTCATTTTAATATATCATTACATGCACATAGCTTTATAAAAAATTATTTATGTCACTTAATAGTCATAACCTATAAATCAACTGTGACAGGTATTCATTATCCTCATTTATAGAAGTAAAAATTGGACTCAAAAGTTCAATGACTTGCCTCAGGTGTTATAGTCAGAAAATGAAGAAATCATATTTGAACACAGATTCTGTGATTTCAGAAAAAATTGTCTTTTAACAACATCAAAATGCCTATGTTCCCTATTTTTTCCCTCAAAACTGAGTCATATAACCATTATTTTTAAAAGAAAAATAACTTCACATTCTTTTAGTGTATATATATATATATATACATATATATATATAGTGTGTGTATACATATAGTGTAAATATATATATATATTATATATATATATTTGTGCAATGTTTTTCAAACATACACATATATCCTAGGTGATATAAATTTCCAAAATATCTCTCAGAAATAAGAAAAAAGAAAGTAGAGAAATTCTATGGTAAAAGGAGATCTGTTGTTCATTCTGATGATGGAAAAAAGATGCAATGAACCAAAGAATGAAGGTGAACTCTGAAACTGAGAACAGCCCTCAGTTTATGGCTAGCAAGGAAAGAGAAATTCTAGACTTACAGTAATAAGAAATTGAGTTCTGCCAATAACCAAATGAGTAAGTCATGAATTTTCCCCAGACCCTCTAGAAAGGAATGCAGCTTGCCAATACCTTGATTTTCATCCAATGAGACCTGTACCAGATTTCTGACATACACAATGGTAAAACAGTGCAGGTATTATTGTTTTAAGCCCCTACACGTGTGATAAATTTGTTAAGGCAATAGTAGAAAACTTACATGAAATCAATGCAAGAAAAGTTGGTGCACTTCCAAGAAAAACAAAACACTGAAATGAAGTGATAACACATCAGGAAGGAAGATTACCAAGAACTTGAGTGTATCATATGTTCCTTTTAAAAATGATCAATCTAAAGTAGTATAGGAAGGACTTCTGGGGAGGATGGCAGAGTAGGAGGATCCTAAACTTAACTCACCCCACAGATCCACCTATGTAACACCCACATCAGTTTAAGTAACTCAGAACACAACCTGAAGACTGCAAGAACAGATTCTCCACAGCTAATTGTAGAGAAGCCACATCAAAAATAATAGGAAGGGCACAGAACTGGTCATGAAACAAAGTGACCTGTGAGACTGACCAGGGGAAAGAGGAGCAGTGCAAGTACAGAGAAGGGAAAGGAGAAGACCCCACACCAGGCACCCCCCAGCTGGGAAGACAAATCAGTATAACATTTGGCTTTGAAAACCAGAGGGGCTTAACTTTGAGAGTTTTTATAGTCAATGAAGCTTAACACCAGGAATTTTACAGAAACTTTAAAAATCAGTAGGGTCAGCTCTGGGAGAACATGAGGAGAATAAGAAACTGAGTCCCCACCCTTAAAGAAATAATATAACAAACAATCCCACTAACATAAAGTATAGAAGCATTAGTTTGGAAAAATACCTGCATAGTATATGGGAAGGAGATTTGTTTACTAATCTCAGAACATGTGTAGGAGAGGCAGGAGTCTTTAGAGACTTCTCCAAAAGGAAAGCACTGGCAGGAGCCATTTTTTCCACCAACACCCAGCCTAGATGCACAGACACCTGGAGGAACCAGTACATACACTCTCCAACTTGCCTGCTAGCAATGTTCTATACCTCTATGCTCTCATACTGACCTGCTTCATCCAACCTGCTCTCCACAGGTGTTCTCCAAAGCAGCACCAGGTCACCACCCATAAGCAGACAAGGGCAAAATTTCCTAAGAGTGCAACATACCCTAGCATTCTCCTTTGGATATACCTCACTCAACCCACTCTACTTAGCATAATAAATTTAGGGTTTATCCAAAGCCACACCACAAGTGTCGCATTCTGCAACCAGCCCCAAAGGTGCCAAGCAACACTCTAAAGAGAGAAGCCCCAGCAGTGGACTGGGGATAGTTACCTGGATTGACTGCAGTCCTCACCCATCAGTGAAAGCCTCTCAGGGAACAACACAGGAAGAGCAACCTGTAGTTTGCTGCAACCACAACTCTGGCAAACATCTGGCTGGAACAAATTCAAGCCCAAGAGGTCCCTAGGCTGGCTCCATACAATATACCTGGGAATAAATCAGCAGGCAAACAGAGCCCCTGTGAAACACGGGTCTGAAGGCAAACACAGCTAATCTACAAAAGTAGAGTGCAGCAACACACATAGGAGATACTCCTAAATCACCAGGTCCTAGTGAACAGTGGATATTGTGCTATAGGGTACTACAGGACTTCTTCATAAAGCTACTATTTTGAAAAGCAGGGAACACAAGCACATAAGAAGACTTTCTTAAAACAAAGAAACAGATGCAGAGAGTTACATAAAAAGAGGAGGCAGAGGAATGTGGCCCAAATGAAAGAACAAGAAAAAAACACACCAAGAGAGCTAAATGAAATCTAGATAGGCAATATGTTTGACGGAGAATTTGAAGTAATGGTCATAAAGATATTCACTGGACTTAAGAAGAGTGGAGGATCTCAGTGAGATCCTCAAAAAGAGATAGAAAAGATAAAAAAAAATCAATCAGCAGTGAAAAACTCAGTAACTAAAATTAAAAATATACTACAATAAGCTTGGAGAGATAGATGGTGGCACAGTAGGAGAACCCTAGGCTTCCCTCGCCCCATGAACACACTTAGATAACTATCAAATCATTCTAAATACTCCAGAAGTTGATCTAAATTCTGACAGAACAAACTCCAAAACTAAAGAGAGATAAGAGGCCACATCAAAGCAGGTAGAAAGTGTGGATATATGGTTTAAGGGAGAAACAGATCATGGGGGATGTAGAAGGGAAGGATATACAGTCACAGAGAAGGATGATATGGTGGGGTAGGGGGGCACACAGGGGAACTCACAACAAGAATGTTTCCCTAAAGCCACTGGCTTGGAAAAAGAGAGGGGCTAAATTTGGTGAGTTCTTGCAACCAGATGGGCTTAAAGCCTGAAGTTTAAATGTTAGTGGGTTTGGATGGAATAAAGCCCAGAGGGCAGTAGGCTGTGCTTGAAGAGAAGGCAAGCAAACAACACAGGGGCAGAGAGCATGGACACAACAATCTGAAGAGCACTTGAGGCACACAGTGGGGACATTATTTCTTCTTCTTGGAGCATGTCTGTAAGAGGCACTGTTCACAAGGACACCTCCTCAGAAACACAGGAGCTGACCGGCACCATTTCCCAACCGACCCCTCAGCATAAACACAGAGCCACTTGGGAAAAGCAGAGCAGTGCCCAAACTGGCTGCATAGCTTGCATACACCAGTCTCCACCACCCTCCATTCTGGTGTGACTGCACTTCTCAAACTTGCCTCAGTCCCAGCATGGTCGGCCCATCCCCCAGAAGACAGCATAACTCCCACCCATGCCATGTCTCCCAAACAGAGAGTTCTGCAGTGCCTCAGCTCTGGCGGAGGTGATGGCAAAACTCATTTGATTAGCAGAACACAACACACCTAGTTAAAACAAACCATGTTCAGGCCAGAGTCCAAACACTGCTCACAGCAGGCACAGAGAACCTCTGCCAACTGCCCTAAAGGATAAAGCAGCCAAAACACAAAAGCAGTAAACATGCGGCGCACATCAGAGAAACTCCCTGAAGCACCATGGTCTGGGCACTACATGGCTTTTTCTTCACAAGGCCTTACTTTCAGAAGCAGGAGGCATATCTGCCTTAACATAGCTCAGAGAAAAATACAGAGACTTTGACAAAACACAAAGAAAGAATTTATCCCAAATGAAAAAAACAAGGCCATAGCCAGAGATATAAGCAAAAGAGAGAAAAATAACATAACTGATGGAGAATTTTTATTCCTTCAACTTCTTAACTAAATTCCAGTCAGTTAACATACAGTGTAATATTAGCTTTATGTATAGAATTTGGTAATTCATCACTTACATAAACTAAAGAGTGCTCATCACAAATGTCCTCCTTAATATCCATCACCTATTTAACACATCCCCCATGAATGTCCTTTCCAGTAATCCTGTTTGCTCTCTGTAGTTAAGCATTTGTTTCATAATTTGCCTCTCTGTCATCCAACTATATTCATCTCTTTTGTTTCTGAAATTCCACATATGAGTGAAGTCATGGTATTTATCTCTCTGACTAACTTATTTCACTTAGCATAATACTCTCTAGATCCACCCACAATGTCAGCAGCGGCAAAGTTTCATTCTTTTTGAAGGCTGAGTAATATTCCAATGTATACAACACACACACATATGTGTATATACACATAAAATACACACATATATGTATAGCACATCATCTTTATCAATTCATAAGTCATTTGGACTCTTTCATAATTTGGCTATTGTTGATAATGCTGATATAAACAACTGATGGAGAATTTAAAATGACAACCATAAGGATACTCAGTGGGCTTGAGAAAAGAAAAGAAGACATTAGTCAGACCCTTAACACAGAAAATAGATAAAAGAATTGATTAGAGATGAAGAGTTCAATAAACAAGATTCATAAACAGGCTTCATGCAATGAACACCAGGCTGGAAGAAGCAGAATTAATTAGTGACCAAGAAGACAGACAAAGGAAAGTAATGACACTAAAGAGGAAAGACAGAAGAATTATGCAGTATGAGAACAGACACATGGAAGTCACTGACCATCAAATGTAATGACATTTGTATAATAAGAGTCCCAGAAGAAGAGAAAGAAAAAGAGATAGAGAATTTATTTGAAGAAATAACAACTGAAAATGTCCCTGATCTGGAGGAGGAAACAAAAATCTAGATCTGGGAGGCACAGACAACTCCTATCATAATCAACAAAAGCAGGCCAACACCAAGACATATTGCAATTAGATTTGAAAATTTAGTGATAAAGAAAAAAATCTTAAAAGCAGCAAGGCATAGAAGCCCTTAACTTACAACGAAAAACTCATAAATTTAGTTGGAGATTTCCCAAAGAAACTTTCCAAATAAGAATGGAGTAGAATATATTCAAAGTGCTGAATGGGAAAGATCCACAGCCAAGGATACTCTATCCACCAAGGCTGTCATTCAGAATAGAAAGAGAGAGAAACAGTTTACCAGACAAACAAAATCTAAATCTAAAGGAAATTGTGACCACTAAACCAGTCCTGCAAGAAATATTAAAGAAGGCACTTTGGGTGCAAAGGTAACAATTTGTCACCAATGTGACAAAGATAAGGTGAGAGAAAACCTCCAGAAATGAGAAAACAAGTAATAGAATGGCAATAAATATACATCCATCAATAATTACATTGAATGAGAAAGGAGGCAAGATGGCAGAGCAGTAAGGGACCTGGTTTCTTTAATCTGGTCCCTCGAATTTAGGTGGATATCTAGCAAACCATTCCAAACACCCATGAATTCAGCCTGAAATGGCAAGAAAATTTATCTGGAACTCTACAAGCAGAAAAACAATTGCTTTTTGCAAGGTTGGTGGTGCAGAGTCATGAATCTATGGGGAAATATCAGAAGATAAACACAAGGGGGCAGGGAGGCTATATAAGCTGGCTACCAGAAAGTGCTATAACACCAGAGTGCAAAATCGGAACCCTAAGAAATCTGCTCCAGTGAGAGACATCCCTTTCTGAAAGGGAGTCAGGGGATGAAAAGGGCAGAAATCTAGGTGGATCATTGTGGTCTCAGGATCCAAGGAGATGCAGAAAGAATGGGAGGGCTGGAACTGATACAGTGCCCAAGCAGCGGAGAGGAAAAAATTATTATGGTCACTGAGCCTAGGAGGGACTTTCAGCCCAGGCTGCCATAAATTGTGTGACAGACAATAGGGAGACTGCTGTTTGCCTGAGCACCCTGAAAAGGACTGGAACCTGCAGGCCATTTACCATCCCCTGGGAGAGACAAAATGGCTGCACCCAGGACTGGGCAACAGCTCTCAGGGCACTGGTGGCCCCGAAAGCACCACAGAGCAGCACCCAGCCATGACCTTGAAGAGCAGGGTATGTGTGTGAGCCCACAACCACTCAAAGTCGCAAAGATGCAAAGCATGGTAACAACAGTAGGTCCCTGCTCCCCTCCCCCCACCAGGAGGATTGCAGTGGGCATGAACCCCAAGAGTCTGAGGAGTTTGTGCCACACAGAAGTGGAGACCCTTTGACGTGGAGGGTTTATTGAAGAGGGGGCACTGCGATCTTATGGCTCTGGGCTGGCCATGTTTGCTCTGATTCTGAAGAGGCATGGAAAGCCTCCAGGGGAAAAAAGCCTTACAAATGACCAGCTTAAATTGAGCACATCCCTCTGACAAAGGGTGGGACAAGTATGCCCAGGCAAAGATTCTGAGAGCCAGCACCGCAAGCTCCTTCCCCAGAAGACTGACTGGAAGAACAGGTGAATGAAAAGCTTTATGGATACCACAATACGGTAAAACTCCAGCGCCATGGTAAAATAGTATATTGAACCCCAGGGTTTCCTCATGACCCGTTTACCTTCAGGATAAAATTTTTCATTTCTTTCTCTCTCTTTCTCTCTTTACCTTTTTTACTGGTTTTAACTACATTCTTAAATTTACCAACTTCTATTTTTGTGTTTGTCTGTTTTGTTTTTGTTTTTGTTTTTGGTGTCCACAAATGAGGGGGTTTATTCTTTGAGGTGGAGGAATGCTTATTGCTGTCTGTTCTTGTTCTTGTTCTTATTCTTTTTTGACTTTGTTTTCTATTGTTTTTTATTATGTTCAGTTAGCCAACATTTACTACATCATTAGTTTTTGATGGTGTGTTCAATGATTCATTAGTTGTGTGTAACATCCACTGGTCTTCACAACACAAGATCACCTCAATAGTCACCACCTACTTACCCCAACCCTGCATACTACTCCATTCTGTACCCCTCAGTTTGGTTCCAGGAGTCCAGAGTCTTTCATGGTTTGTCTCCTTCTCTGATTTCTTCCCATTCAGTTTCTCTTCCCTTCCCCTGTGGTCCTCCACACTCTTCCTTCTGTTCCACATAAGAGTGAAACCATATGACAATATGTCTTTCTCTGCTTGACTTATTTCATTTAGCATAATCCCCTTCAGTTACATCCATGTAGATGTAAATGGTAGGTATTCATCTTTTCTGATGGCTGAGCAATATTTCACATGAATCACATCTTCTTACTCCATTCATCTGTTGAATGACATCTAGGCTCCTTCCACAGTTTGGCTATAGTGGACATTGCTGCTATGAATTCTGGGGTTCAGGTGCCCCTTCTTCACTACATCTATATCTTTAGCTAAATATCTAGTACTGCAATTGCTGGGTCATAATGTCTTGAGGAACCTTTATACTCTTTTCCAGAGTGGCTGCACCAGCTTGCATTTTCACCAACAGTGTAAGAGGGTTCCTCTTTCTCCACATTCTCATCAACATTTGTTGTTAACGGTCTTGCAAATTTTAGCTATTCTAACTGGTGCAAGATGGTATCTCACTGAGGCTTTGATTTGAATTTCCCTGATGGCTACTGATATGTAACATTTTTTCATGAGCCTATTAGCCATTTGTATGTCTTCTTTGTCAGGCAAATGTGATAACCACTATACTACGGATACTGTATGTCTTCTTTGGAGAAGTATGTATTCATGTCTTCTGACAGTTTTTTGACTGGATTATTTGTTTTTTGGGTGTTGAGTTTGAGAAAATTATAGATTTTAAATACCAGCCTTTTGTCTGGAATGTCATTTGCAAATATCTTCTCCTATTCTGTGGGTTGCCTCTTTGTTTTGTTGACTGTTTCTATTGCTGCGAAGAAGCTTTTTATCTTGATGTGGTCCTAATAGTTTATTTTTGTTTTTGTTTCCCTCGCCTTTGGAGACATGTCTTGAAAGAAGTGAATGCAGTCGATGTCAAATAGGTTACTGCCTATGTTCTCCTCTAGGAGTTTGATGGATTCCTGTCTTACATTGAGGTCTTTCAACCATTTTGAATTTATCTCTATGTATGATGTAAGAAAATGGTTCAGTTTCATTCTTCCGCATGTGGCTGTCCAGGTTTCCTAGCACCATTTATTGAAGAGACTGCCTTTTATCAATGGGATGTTCATTCCTGATTTGTCGAAGAGAGTTTGACCATAGAGTTAAGGGTCCATATCTGGGATCTCTATTCTGTTACACTAATAAATAAGTCTGTTACTTCTTTTGCCAATACCATGCTTTCTTAATGATCACAAATTTGTAATATAGCTTGAAATCAGGCATCATAATGCCCTAAGCTTTGGTTTTCTTTTTCAACATGCTCCTGGTGATTTGGGGTCTTTTCTGGTTCCATACTAATTTTAGGATTGTTTGTTCCAGCTCTGTGAAAAATGTTGATGGTATTTTGATGAGGATTGCATTGGGTGTGTAGATTACTCTGGGCAACAGAGACATTTTAATAGTGTTTACTGTTCCGAGCCATGAGCATGGAAAGTTTTTCCGTCTCTTTTTGTCTTCTCAATTTCTTTCATAGGTGTTCTGCAATTTATATATATCCTTGACCTCTTTGGTTAGGTTTATTCCTAGGTATTTTATGGGTTTTGGTGCTATTGTAAAAGGAGCTGATTCCTTAATTTCTTTTTCCTCAATTACATTGTTAGTGTATTGAAATGCCACTGACTTCTGTGCATTGATTGTGTATCTTGCCACATTACTGATTGATGTAGGAGTTGTAGTAATTTGGGGGTGGAGTCTTTTGGGTTTTCCACATAAAGTAAGATATCATCTGTGAGAAGAGAGATTTTGACTTCTTCTTTACCAATTTGAATGCCTTTGATTTATCTTTGTTGTCTGGTTGCTGAGGTTAGGACTTCTAGTACTATGTTGAACAATAATGGTGAAGAGTGGGTATCCCTGTTGTGTTCCTGACCTTAAAGGAAAGGCTCTAAATTTTTCCCCACTGAGAATGATATTAACTATGGCCTTTTCATAGATGGGTTTTATAATATTGAGGTATGTTCCCTCTACTACTACATCCTGAGGAATTTTAATCAGGAAAAGATGATATATTTTGTCAAATACATTTTCTACAACAACTGAGAGGATCATATAATTCTTATCTTTTATTTTATCAATGTGCTCTATCACAATGATTGATTTGTGAATGTTGAACCACTACCGTTTCATCCCAAAATTAACTTCCACCTAGTCGTGGTGAATAATCCTTTCAATGCACTGTTGAGTCCTCTTGGCTAAGAACTTCTTGAGTATTTTGGAATCCAAATTCACAGGAAGATTGGTCCTTAATTCTCATTTTTAATGGGGTCTTTGTCCGGTTTGGGTATCAGGGTAATGCTGGCCTCATAGAAAGAGTTTGGAAGTTGTCCTATTTCTATTTTTGTGAAACATCTTCAGTAGAATAGGTATGATTTCTTCTCTAAGTGTTTGGTAGAATTCCCCTGGGAAGCGGACCTGGACCACTGTTTTTTTTGTTTTTGTTTTTGATTACTATTTCAGTTTCCTTGCTGGTTACTGGTCTACCCAGATTGTTTCAAGTCTTGGCAGTTTATATGTTTCTAGGAATACATCCATTTCTCCCAGATTCTTAATTCGTTAGCATACAGTTGCTGGTAATAATTTCTAAAAATTGTTTTTATTTTCTTGGTGTTAGTTGGGATCTTTTCCCTTTCATTCATGGTTTTATTGATTTGGGTCCTTTCTCTTTTCTTTTGGATAAGTCTGGTGAGAGGTTTACTGACCAAGGGCTGATATCCAAGATCTACAAAGAGCTTCTCAAATTCAACACCCAAAAAACCGATAATCAAGTGAAAAAAAAAATGGGCACAAGAAATGAACAGACACTTCTCCAATGAACACATATAAATGGCTAGCAGACATAACAAAAATGATCTTCATCATTAGCTGTCAGGGAAATTCAAATCAAAACCACATTGAGATACCACCTTACACCAGTTAGAATGGAAAAAAAATTAACAAGGCAAGAAACAACAAATGTCAGAAAGGATGTGGAGAAAGGTTGGGAACCCTCTTACACTGTTGGTGGGAATGCAAGTTGGTGCAGCCACTGTGGAAAACTGTGGAGATTCATCAAAACAAACCATGAGAAACTGTGGACTCTGAAAAACAATCTGAGGGTTCTGAAGAGGCAAGGTTGGGAGGTTGGGTGCGCCTGGTGGTGGATATTAGGGAGGGCATGTATTGCATGGTACATAAACAATGAACTTTGTAACACTGAAAAGAAATTTTAAAAATAAATAAATAATAAGTTAAAATAAAAAAAAATAGAGCTACCTTATGACCTGGTTATTGCACTATTGGGTATTTCCCCCAATAAGACAGAGGTCATGAAAACAAGGGTCATATGCACCCCCATGTTCATAGCAGCAATGTCCACAATAGCCAAACTGAGAAGAAGACGAGATGCCCTTCAACAGATGAATGGATAAAGAAGATGTGGGCCATATACACAATAGTGTATTACTCACCCATCAGAAACAATGAATACCCAACATTTGCATCAACATGGATGGGACTGTTGGAGATTATACTGAGTTAAATAAATCAAGCTGAGAAAGTAAATTATCATATGGTTTCACTTATTTGTGGAACATAAGGAATAGCATGGAAGACATTAGGAGAAGGAAAGGAAAAATGAAAGGGGGATAATTGGAGTAGGAGATGAACCATGAGAAACTATGGACTCTGGGAAACCAACTGAGGATTATGAAGGGAGGGCAGTGGGGGGATGAATGAGCCTGGTGTTGGGTATTAAGAAAGGCATGGATTGCATGGCACTCTGGGTTTTATATGCAAACAATGAATCATGGAGCACTGTATCAAGAACTAGTGGTGTACTGCATGGTGTCTAACATAACATAACAAAAATTAAAATAAATAAATAAATAATTAAAAAAAAAGTTTAGTAGAATTCCCCTGGGAAGCCATGTGGTCCTGGACTCTTGTGTTTTGGGGGTTTTATGGTTACTGCCTCAATTTCCTTCCTGCTTGTGAGTCTGTTCAGATTATTTCTTCCTGTTCCATTCTTGGTAGTTTTTAAGTTTCTGGGAATGCATCCATTTCTTCTAGATAGCTTAATTTCTTGGCATATAGTTGCTGGTAATAATTTCTAATACTTGTTTCTATTTCCTTGGTGTCAGTCCTGATCGCTCCACTTTCATTCAAGACTTAACTAATTTGGGTCCTTTCCCTTTTCTTTTAAATAAGTCTGGTGAGAGGTTTATAGAGCTTGTTAATTCTTTAAGAGAACCAGCTTCTAGTTTCGTTGTTCTGTTCTACTATTTTTCTGGTTTCTATTTCATTGATTTCTGCTCTAATCTTTATTATTCATGTGCTACTGCTTGCTTTTGGCATGATTTGACGTTATTTCTCCAGGTCCATTAGGTGTAAGGTTAGCTTGTGCACTTGAGATTTTTCTAGTTTTTTGAGAGACTTGAATGGCTATGTATTTCCCTCTTAGGAACTCCTTCGCAGTATCCCACTGGTTTTGGCCCAGTGTGTTTTCATTCTTATTAGTTTTAATGACTTGTGTTTTTTTTTTTCTTTTTTTCTTTAATTTCCTGGTTAATAGAATCAGTCTTTAGCAGGATGCTCTTTAACCTCCAAGTGATTGAGTTCCTTCCAAACTTCTTCCTGTGATTGATTTCCAGTTCAGGGCATTTTGGTCTGAAAATATGCAGGGAATAATCCCAATCTTTTGATATCAGTTAAGACCTGATTTGTGATCTAGTTATGTGATCTATTCTGGAGAGAGTTCCATGTGTACTTGAGAAGAATGAATATTCTGTTTTAGGATGTAATGTTCTGTATATTTCTGTGAAGTCCATCTGGCCCAATGTTTTACTCAAAGTGGTGGTTTTTTTGTATCTTCTGCTTAGTTATCCGTCCATTGTTGTGAATGGAGTGTTGAGGTCTTTGCTATTAATGTACTATTATTGATGTATCTTTACATTGGTGATTAATTGGTTTATACAACTGGGTGCTCCCATGTTAGCTGCATAGATACATACAACTCTTAGATCTTCTTGTTGAATAGATCTTCTTGTTAAGTATGATACATCTACATCTACATCTCTTACTACAGTTTTGGTTTAAAAAGTAATTTGTTGAGCTCCTGATATGAGGAAGTGTTGATGCAACATGGGGGCTTAAGTGGGTACGAGAAGAATAAATGAAAGAAGATGGGATTGGGAGGGAGACAAACCATAAGTGACTCTTAATCTCACAAAACAAACTGAGGGTTGCTGGGGGGAGGGGGTTTGGGAGAAGGGGGTGGGATTATGGACATTGGGGAGGGTATGTGCTTTGGTGAGTGCTGTGAAGTGTGTAAACCTGGTGATTCACAGACCTGTACCCCTGGGGATAAAAATATATGTTTATAAAAAATAAAAAATTATAAAAAAAAAACGTAATTTGTTGGGGGGACAAGATGGCGGGGAAGTAGGAGGAGGCGCGTTTTCAACCTGTAACCTAAAGTGAGCTGATTACCTACCAAAGAACTCCGATCACCCATGAAATTAGCCTGAGATCAGAATTATACATGTATGGATCTCTACAGGGGCAGAAGATGCCAGTGGGCAGGTAAAGCGGCGGGGGAATGGCGGACTGATATCAGAAGTTAAACAAAAGGGGGAGGGAGCCACCAGAGGCGATGGGTTGGAAAGTAATACACCTAATAGAGCGAGAATGCCCTGCATCTAGGGACCAGCATTAACTTGGAGACTGGTTAAAGCACTCCAAAAGAGCAAAGGATTGTGTGTGTGTGTGTGTGTGTGGGGATTGTGGGAATCAGGGTGGCTAGGGACCCTGGGGCTAGCTTAAGGGTTAAGTCCCCAGTCCCAGGACAGCCTCCCCTGGCACTGAGCCAGAGAGAATGCGGCAGAGAAACCAGGTCTTGGTCCCTGAGCCACGAGAGCGCACGAGATTGTGTGGGGTCTGGCTCCTGTGAGGGGATAGGATCCACACCAGACAGCAGAAGGCGCGAGCACTGCTACAAAGCCTGAGATGTGCGCGCCTCTCCTCCTCCCCTAAGAGAGGTACACAAAGGCCCAGCTGGCGCTCTTAGACGCACGCCATTGTTTCAGAGCCTAAGACATGCGCCCCAAACCCTCCCCTGAGAGAGGTGTGTGAAGGCCCAGCCTGGTACTTTTGGACCTGTGCCCCACTCTCAGAGCCTGAGATGTGCACGTGACCCGCAGCCCTCCACTGAGAGAGGTGTGTGCAATCCAGGTGCTCTGAGACCCAGAAAGACCAGGCACTCCCAGCCCGGGCCAGCAGGAAAATCTCAGTGTGTGATCGCTGCTTGGAACCTCTATGGCAGTCTGGAGCTCCCCAGACAGCTACTGCTGCCATGGTTTTGGGGACAAGCAGAAGATCCTGTGTCCCAAAGGGCCGCAACTCGGAACCTGCTCTGCCAGCAGCCAAGGGGAAATTTATATGGGCTCTGCAACACCCACAGAAGAACAGACTGAGGCTTCTCTCTAAGAGGGAGGTCAGGGTGCAGTTTGCTTTCCTCTAAACCTACAAAAACCATCAAAAGCAGTCAAGGCAAGAGGAAAAAAAAAGGGAACAATCATAAAAACCTCCAGAGAACAAAAGCCTGAAAAAACCGGTTTTCTCAGAGCCCAAACCCTTGAGCGGGACTGAAGGACTTAACTCAGGGAACATCATTGATTGAAAACCCACGTCGCAGGCCCCTCCCCCAGAAAACCAAACAGTAAAGAAAAAAAAAAAAGACTACAAGAGAACCACTACCACTACTTCATAAGACAACTTTTATTTTTAATTTGTTCCCACTATTCTGGCTCCTTTTTTTTATATATAGATAATTTTTTAGCCTATTTACCATCACAGTGAGCTGTATAGTACATCAAATTCCATAATAACCTTCTAACCTGAACTTTTTGATACATAAACCTGTGTTTTTCTTTTGCATTTCTATTTTTTAAATTTCTTTTTTAAAATTTTAGTTTAGATTAGTCTAGTTTATTCCTATTTCATTTTTATTTTCTAATATTCATATAGACTTAAACTTCAAAGTAATCCCCCTTCGCCAATCAATACTGCCCCTATAGGTAAAACAATTTTTAATCCCCCTTTATCTTAGGAAAGTTGAGTCCTTTAACAAAGATATCAAGATACATCCAGGAAAAATCAAAACAACCTTCCTTGCCCACACTGAGAATGTATAACCACTCTCCCATCTTTTTCTTCCGCCACTGTTTCTGTGTTTTTGTGTTTGTCCTGATATTATATAAATCTTACACTTGGGGTTCTTTTTGACGAGGTTCTTCCTATATTTGCACATATATATATTTTTTCTCTTGTCATATACTTTTATCAGTCTTTTTGTTTGTCTGTTTTTGTTTGTATACTTCATAAATCTTACCTTGGGGCCCATTTGGGCTGAACCTTCTCTTTTATCTACCCTTTCTTTCCTGTCTCTCTCTCTCCCTTTTTTTTTTCTTTTTCTTTTCTTTTTTCTCTCGTTTGGGTGGGGAATCCTGATTGCTCAGAAGTGTTCCAGGGTACACCTTGACTGCACCACGGTCGATACATCCAGCTACATCTGTTCAGTAATCTTTCACCAAAATGACTAGGCGGAGGGATGCCCAACAGTAGAAAAATACAGAGGATGGACCTTCTGCAACAGAGCTAATGGCTATCAACATAGGCAATATGTCGGAAAGAGAATTCAGGCTAACAATTATCCAGGCAATAGCTAGGTTGGAGAAAGGCATGGATGACCAATCGGAATTGATTAGGGCTGAACTGAAAATGACTAGAGATCATGTTTTCAATGTTAGGGAAGAGCTGAAAGCTACCAGGGATGAGGTTCACAATGCTCTCAATGAGTTCCAATCTAATCTAAATTCTCTCAAAGCTAGGGTAACTGAGAAAGAAGATAGAATTAGTGATCTGGAAGACAAACAGATAGAGAGAAAGGATCAGGAGGAAGCCTGGAACAAACAGCTTAGAAGCCACGAAAACAGAATCAGGGAAATAAATGATGCCATGAAGCGTTCCAACATCAGGATTATTGGAATCCCTGAAGGGGAGGAGAAAAAAAGAAGTCTAGAAGATATAGAGGAACAAGTTCTTCATGAAAATTTTCCCAATCTCACAGCTGGAACCAGTGTTCATGTACTAGAGGCCGAACGGTCTCCACCCAAGATTACAGATTCCAAAAATACATCAAGGCAACTGACAGTCAAATTGAGGAATCATAATTGTAGGTATAATCTCTTGAAAGCTGCTAGGACAAAGAGGCTGCTTACTTACAGAGGAAAGCCCATCAGAATAACGTCAGACCCGTCCACAAAGACCTGGCAAGCCAGAAAGGGCTGGCAAGATATATTCAGGGCACTGAATGAGAAGAACATGCAGCCAGGAATATTTTATCCAGCAAGATTGACATTCAAAATGGATGGAGAGATAAAGAGTTTCCAAGACCGGCAAGGCTTAAAAGACTGTGCAACCACCAAGCCAACACTGCAGGAAATATTAAGGGCGGTTCTATAAAAGAGGAACAATCCTAAGAGTAGCACTGAACAGAAATATAGAGACAATCTACAGAAAGAAAGACTTCAAAGGAAACACGATGTCAATAAAAACATATCTATCAATAATCACTGTCAATGTGAATGGCCTAAATGCGCCCATGAAACGGCACGGGGTTGCAGATTGGATAAAATGACAGGACCCATCCATATGTCGTCTACAAGAGACCCATTCTGAATCTAAAGATACACCCAGACTGAAAGTGAAGGGATGGAGAAACATCTTTCATGCCAACGGGGCTCCAAAGAAGGCCGGGGTAGTGATTCTCATATCAGATAAAATAGATTTTAAACTAAAGACTGTAGTCAGAGATACAGAAGGACACTACATCATTCTTAAAGGGACTATTCACCATGATGATCTAACAATTGTAAATATCTATGCCCCCAATACGGGAGCAACCAATTACATAAGAAAACTGTTAATCAAGATAAAGAGTCATATTGATATGAATACATTAATAGTAGGAGATCTTAACACACCTCTCTTAGCAGAAATTCAATAAAGAAACAAGAGCATTGAATAACACATTGGACCAGATGGACCTAATAGATATATACAAAACATTCCACCCTAAAAAACAGAATACTCATTTTTCTCAAGTGCACATGGAACCTTCTCAAGAATAGACAACATATTGGGTCACAAATCAGGATGCAACCGATACCAAAAGACTGAGATTATTCCTTGCATATTCTCAGATCAGTGCTTTGAAATTGGAGCTCAATCACGAGGAAAAGTTCAGAAGGAACTCAAACACCTGGAAGCTAAAGGTCACCTTGCTTAAGAATGCTTGGATCAACCAGGAGATCAAAGAAGAACTGAAACAATTCATGGAAACCAATGAGAATGAAGATACTTCAGTCCAAAACCTATGGGATACAGCAAAGGCGATCCTAAGGGGGAAATACATAGCCATCCAAGCCTCCCTCAAAAAAACTGAAAAATCCAGAACACAGCAGTTGTCTCTACACCTTAAGGAACTGGAGAATCAACAACAAATCAAACCAACTCCACACATAAGAAGGGAAATCATCAAGATTAGAGCTGAGATCAATGAGGTAGAAACCAGAGATACAGTAGAATGTATCAATGAAACTAGAAGCTGGTTTTGTGAAAGAATCAATAAGATCGATAAACCACTGGCCACACTAATCCAAAAGAAAAGAGAGAAAGCCCAAATTCATAAAATTATGAATGAAAAGGGAGAGATCACAACAAACACCAAGGAAATAGAAACAATCATCAGAAGTTATTATCAACAGTTATATGCCAATAAGCTAAGCAACCTAGATGAAATGGATGCATTCCTGGAAAACTAAAAACTCCCAAAATTAAACCAGGAAGAAATCAACAACCTGAATAGACCGATATATAGTAACGAGATTGAAGCAGTGATCAAAAACCTCCCAAAACACAAGAGCCCAGGACCTGACGGATTCCCTGGGAAACTCTACCAAACTTTCAAAGAAGAAATAACACCTATTCTCCTGAAGCTGTTTCAGAAAACTGAAGCAGAAGGAAAGCTTCCAGACTCTTTCTATGAAGCCAGCATTACCCTGATCCCCAAACCAGGCAAAGACCCTACCAAAAAGGAGAATTTCAGACCAATATCACTGATGAATATGGTTGCTAAGATTCTTAACAAGATCCTAGCGAACAGGATCCAACAGCACATTAAAAAGATTATCTACCATGACCAGGTGGGATTCATTCCTGGGCTACAAGGATGGTTCAACATTTGCAAATCAATCAATGTGATAGAACAAATTAATATGAGAAGAGAGAAGAACCACATGGTCCTCTCAATTGATGCAGAAAAAGCATTTGACAAATTCCAGCATCCGTTCCTGATTAAAATGCTTCAAAGTATAGGGATAGAGGGAACATTCCTGAACTTCATCAAATCTATCTATGAACGACCCACAGCAAATATCATCCTCAATGGGAAAAAGCTTGCAGCCTTCCCGCTGAGATCAGGTACACGACAAGGATGCCCGCTCTCACCACTCTTGTTCAACATAGTATTAGAAATCCTAGCAACAGCAGTCAGACAACAATGAGAAATAAAATGTATCCAAATTGGCAATGAAGAAGTAAAACTCTGTCTCTTCGCAGATGACATGATTCTTTATATGGAAAACACAAAAGACTCCACCCCCAAACTACTAGAACTTATACATCAATTCACCAACATGGCAGGATACAAAGTCAATGTACAGAAATCAATGGCCTTCTTATACACTAACAATGAAAATGCAGAAAGGGAATTTAGAAAATCGATTCCATTTACTATAGCACCAAGAACCATAAGATACCTGGGAATGAACCTAACCAAAGAGGTAAAGATCTGTACTCGAGGAACTACAGAACACTCATGAAAGAAACTGTAGAAGACACAAAACGATGGAAGACCATTCCATGCTCTTGGATCGGAAGAATAAACATTGTTAAAATGTCTATACTGCCTAGAGCAATCTATACTTTTAATGCCATTCCAGTCAAAATTCAACCAGTATTCTCTGAAGAGCTGGAGCAAATAATCCAAAAATTTGTATGGAATCAGAAGAGACCCCGAATCGCTAAGGAAATGTTCAAAAACAAAAATAAAATTGGGGGCATCACGTTACCTAATTTCAAGCGTTACTACAAATCTGCGATCCCCAAGACAGCATGGTACTGGCCTAAAAACAGACACATAGACCAGTGAACAGAGTAGAGAGCCCAGATATGGACCCTCAACTCTATGGTCAAATAATCTTCAACAAAATAGGAAAAAATATACAGTGGAAAAAAGACAGTCTCTTCAAAAAATGGTGCTGGGAAAACTGGACAGCTACATGTAGAAGAATGAAACTGGACCATTCTCTTACACCATACACAAAGATAAACTCAAAATGGATAAAAGACCTCAACGTGAGACAGGAATCCATCAGAATCCAAGAGGAGAACATAGGCAGTAATCTCTTCAATATCAGCCACAGCAACTTCTTTCAAGATATGTCTCCAAAGGCAAAGGAAACAAAAGCGAAATTAAACTTTTGGGACTTCATCAAAATCAAAAGCTTCTGCACAGCAAAGGAAACAATCAAGAAAACAAAGAGGCAACCCACGGAATGGGAGAAGATTTCTTGAAATGACAGTATAGACAAAAGGTTGATATCCAGGATCTATAAAGAACTCCTCAAACTCAATACACACAAAACAGATAATCATATCAAAAAATGGGCAGAGGGGCGCCTGGGTGGCTCAGTGGATTAAGCCGCTGCCTTCGGCTCAGGTCATGATCTCAGGGTCCTGGGATCGGGTCCCGCATCGAGCTCTCTGCTCAGCAGGGAGCTTGCTTCTCTCTCTCTCTCTCTCTGGCTGCCTCTCTGTCTACTTGTGATTTCTCTCTGTCAAATAAATAAATCTTTAAAAAAAAATGGGCAGAGGATATGAACAGATACTTCTCCAATGAAGACATACAAATGGCTATCAGAAACATGAAAAAATGTTCATCATCACTAGCCCTCAGGGAGATTCAAATTAAAACCACAATGAGATATCACCTTACACCAGTTAGAATGGCCAAAATTAGCAAGACAGGAAACAGCTTGTGTCGGAGGGGATGTGGAGAAAGGGGAACCCTCTTCCACTGTTGGTGGGAATGCAAGTTGGTGCAGCCTCTTTGGAGAACAGTGTGGATTCCTCAAGAAATTAAAAACAGAACTTCCCTATGACCCTGCCATTGCATTCCTGGGTATTTACCCCAAAGATACAGATGTAGTGAAAAGAAGGGCCATTTGTAGCCCAATGTTTCTAGTAGCAATGGCCACGGTTGCCAAACTGTGGAAAGAACCAAGATGCCCTTCAACGGACGAATGGATAAGGAAGATGTGGTCCATATATACACTATGGAGTATTATGCCTCCATCAGAAAGGATGAATACCCAACTTTTGTAGTAACATGGACGGGACTGGAAGAGATTATGCTGAGTAAATAAGTAAAGCAGAGAGAGTCAATTATCATATGATTTCACTTATTTGTGGAGCATAACAAGTAGCATGGAGGACATGGGGTGTTAGAGAGGAGAAGGGAGTTGGGGAAAATTGGAAGGGGAGACAAACCATGAGAGACTATGGACTCTGAAAAACAATCTGAGGGGTTTGAAGTGGTAGGGGATGGAGGTTGGGGGAACCAGCTGGTGGGTATTATAGAGGGCACGGATTGCATGGAGCACTGGGTGTGGTGCAAAAATAATGAATAATGTTATGCTGAAAATAAAATAAATTTAAAAAATAAAAATAAAAAGTAATTTGTCTGTTAAAAGGATTTCTACTCCAGCTTTCTTTTGAGGTTCATTAGCATGGTAATGTATCCTCATCCCCTCACTTTCAATCTGGCAGTGTCTTTAAATTCAAAATGCATCTCTTGTAGACAGCATATAAATGGGTCCTACTTTTTTTTTTTTTAATCCAATCTGAAACCCTGTGTCTTTTTGTGGCTCCATTTAACTTGTTTACATTCAGAGTAACTACAGAAAGATATGAATTTAGTGCCATTGTATTGCCTATAAAGTCCCTGTTCGTGTAGTTTCTGTTAATACCTGGTCTATGTGACTCTTTAGATTTCTCTTCACTTAAATAACCCTGCTTTATAATTCTTGCAGGGTTAGCTTGGGTTCACATATTTGCAGCTTTTGTTTTTCCTGAAAGTACTTTCTCTCTCCAACTCTTCTGAGTCACAGCTTTGATGGACAAAGTATTCTTGGCTGCATGTTCTTTTCATCTCGTACCTTGAATATGTCTTGCCAGTCCTTTCTGGCTTACAGGTCTCTTTGGACAGGTCTGATGTTATTCTGATGTTCCTTCCTCTGTACATAAGAAATTTCTTCCTTCTTGCTGCTCTTAGATAGCATCCTTAGCTCTATGATTTGCAAGCTTCACTATTATATATTGGGGTATTGATCAATTTTTATTGATTTTGGGAGGGTCCTCTCTGTCTCTTGGACATGAATGCTTGTTCCCTTCCCCAGATTAAGGAAGTTCTCAGCTATGAACAGATGGAGAGAGAAAGTGCCTCAGTTAAGCATCTGCCTTTGGTTCAGGTCACCATCCCAGTGTCCTGAGATCAAGTCCCATATCGTGGTCCCTCCTCAGTTGGGAGCCTGCTTCTCTCTCCCTCTGCTCTTTCCCTCTATTCATGCTTTCTCTCTCTCAAATAAATGTCTTTTAAAAAATATTTAGGTCATGTATTAAACAGGTTTTAACAAATATAAAAATTGAAATCATACCATGCAGCTTTTCTGAATATAATGTTATGAAAATAGAAGTCAAATGCAAGAAAAAAATTTGGAAGCAAATACATGGAGTTTAAACAACATGCTACAAAACAATGAATGTGTAAAACACAGTATCAAGGAAGAAATTTTAAAAAAACATGGAAACAAAAAAAGTGAACACACAATGGTCCAAAACCATTGGGAGACAGCAAAAGTTTTTCTAAGTGGGAAGTATGTAGCGAAACAGTCCCAAGAGCCAAGAAAAATCTCAAATAAACACCCTTAGCCTACACCTAAAGAAGCTAGAAACAGAACAATAAAAGTAGCCTCACAGCAGCTAAAGGAGGGAAATAATATTAAGAGTAGAAATAAAATGATAATGAAATAGAAACTAAAACAAACAAACAAACAAAAAATACATTAGAACAGGTCAGTGGAATCAGATGTTTCTTTGAAAAAAATTAATGAAATTAATCACCTAGCCAAACTATTGAAAAAGAAAAGAGAAAGGACCCAAATAAATAAAATCACAAATAAGAGAAAAGAAATAACAATCAATGTCAGAGAAATAAAGGTATAAGAGATTATGAAAACCTATATGGCTACACATTGGACAACCTGGAAGACACGAATTAATTCCTAGAAACATAATCTACAAAAGCGGAAACAGGAAGAAACAGAAAACTTAAACAGCATGATAACCAGCAAGAAAACTGAATCAGTAATCAACAATCTCTTCAGACACAGAAGTTCAGGAACAGATGGCTTCACAAGTACATTTTTGCAAACATTTAAAGAAGAATTGAACTTCTCAAACTATTCCAATAAAATAAAAAGGGAAGGAAAACTTCCATATTCATTCTATGAAGCCAGCATCACCCTCATATCAGGAACAGATAAAAACTCCACTGAAAAACAGAACTAAGGACCAATATTCCTAATGAACAGAGATGCAAAAATTGTCAATAAATTAATAGCAAATTGAATCCAACAAATCATTAGAAAAATTAATCACCATAACCAAGTGGGATTAACTCCTGCATTACAAGGGTGGTTCAATATTCACAAATCAATCAATGTGTTACACCACATTAGTAAATGAAACAAGAACCATATGATCTTCTCAATAGATGCAGAAAACTCATTTGATAAAGTACAGTATCCATTCATGACAAAAACCATCAATAAAGTATGGATAGAAAGGACATATCTCTACTTGATAAAGGCCATATATGAAGACCCATAGCTAGTATCATCCTCAATGGGGAAAAAGTGAGAGCATTTTCTTTATGGTCAGGAAGAAGACAGGGATGTCCACTCTTACCATTACTATTTAATATAGTACTGGAAGTCTTAGCCTTGCAATTGGACAAGAAAAGGAAATAGAAAGCATTCATTCATTCAGCAAGGAAGAAGTGAAAATTTTACTATTTACAAATGTCATGGTAATCTATGTAGAAAACCTGACAGACTCTACAAAAAAATTTCTAGAACTGATATATGAATCAGTAAAAATGCAGGATACAAAATCAACATACAAAAATTTCTTGAATTTCTATAGATCAGTAATTATGCAACAGAAAGTCAAAGGATCTATCCCATTTATAACTGCAGCAAAACAGTAAGATACCTAGTAATAGACCTAATGAAAGAGGTAAAAGACCTGTCCTCTGAAAAGTACATAACACTGAAGACAGAAATTGAAGATGACACACAAAAAAGGAAAGACATTCCATGTGCATGGATCTGAAGTACAAATATTGTTAAAATACCTGTATTACCCAAAGCAATACACATATTTAATTTGATCCCTATAAAATACCAAAAGCATTCTGCAAAGAGCTAGAACAAATGATCCTAAAATTTGTATGAAACCACAAAAGCCAAATAGCCAAAATAATCTTGGAAAAGAAGATGAAAGCTGGTGACATCACATTTCTGGACTTCAAGATATATTGCAATTGCTCTAGCGATCAAAACGGTATTGTAGTGGCACAAAATTGACTCATAAATCAATGAAGAGAATAGAATACCCAGAAATGAACCCACAATTATATGGTCAATTAATCTTCATCAAAGCAAGAAAGAATAACTAGTGGGAAAAGGACAGTCTCTTCAACAAATGGTACTGGGAAAACCAGACAGAAACATGCAAAACAATGAAACTAACCGCTTTCTTACAACAAAGACAGACATAAATTCAAAATGTATTAAAGACCTAAATGTGAGACATAAAACCATAAATACCCTAGAGTAGATACCAGCAGTCATCTCTTTGACATTGACTATCACCAACTTCTTTCTATATATGTCTCCTGAGGCAAGGGAAACAAAAGCCAATATACCACTGGGACTTCATCAAAATAAAAAGCTTCTGTACAATGAAGGAAACAATCAGAAAAATAAAATGACACATCTGATAAAGTGTTACTCTCCAAAATATCTAAAAAACTTATGAGTACCCAAAAAAGAAATAATCCAAATAAATCATGGACAGAAGAAATGAAAATACATTTCTCCAAAGAAGATATACTGATAGTCAAGAGACAAATGGAAAGATGCTCAATATCCCTCATCATCAGGGAAGTGCAATTCAAACCCACAATGAAATATTAGATCTGTCAGAATGGCTAAAACAAAAACAGAAAGAATTGCTGGCAAGTATATTCAGAAAATGGAACACTAATGCACTGTTGGTGGGAATGCACACTGGTGCATCCACTCTGGATACAGTAGAGGTTTCTCCAAAAATTAAAAATAGTATTGTCATATGATTCAATAATTTCTCCATTGGGTATTTACTGATAGAATATGAAAACATTATTTTGGAAAAAAATGCACCCGTATGTTATTACATTATTTTGAAAAAGATATATTGCACCCCTAGATTTATCGCAAAATACAGTATTTACAGCAGCACGATATGAAAGCAACCCAAGTGTGTATCAACTGATGAGTGGATAAACAATATGTGGTTTATTTTTTTAATTCTTTTTTTTAACTTAAATGAACCCACACATAGTACATCATTAGTTTCAGATATAGTGTTCAATGATTCATCAATTGTGTTTAACACCCAGTGCTCTTCACATCACATGCCCTCCTTAATGCCTATCACCAAATTACATTCAGTATATACATGTTTGTCAAGGATATGACTGAAGTGATGTTTGTTTCTCAGTATACTGTGTCAGGAGGTACATGGTATCAATTTTTTCTAGAACTTAAACTTTTAATTTCTTGTTAGGAATTTTGTTTAGGAGATTGAAGAATGTAAGGCTTTGTCCTTTGGTGATGTCGTGGATAGCTGGGCAGGTACTTTTCTCTTTTCCCACAAGAAAAAATAGTGGGATTTTGTTTGTTTGTTTGTTTGTTTTGTTTTGTTTTGTTTTTAAAGGTTTTATTTACTTGACAGACAGAGATCACAAGTAGGCAGAGAGGCAGGCAGGGATGGGGGGTGGTAGCAGGCTCCCCACTGAGCAGAGAGCCTGATGTGGGGCTTGATCCCACTACCCTGGGATCATGGCCGGAGCCAAAGGCAGAGGCTTACCTCACTGAGTTACCTAGGTGCCCCCACCGATTTTTTTTTAAATTTCTTTTCAGCATAACAGAATTCATTGTTTATGCACCACACCCAGTGCAATACACGCCCTCCATAATACGCACCACCAGGGTCACCCAACCTCCCACCCCCCACACCTCCAAAACCCTCAGATTGTTTTTCAGAGTTCACAGTCTCTCATGGTTCATCTCCCCCTCCAATTTCCTCCAACTCCCTTTTCCTCTCCATCTCCACATGTCCTCCGTGTTATTCCTTATACTCCACAAATAAGCTAAACCATATAATTGACTCTCTCTGCTTGACTTATTTCACTCAGCATAATCTCCTACAGTCCGGTCCATGTTGACAAAAAGTTAGGTATTCATTCTTTCTGATGGGGGCATAATACTCCATAGTATATAAGGACTACATCTTCCTTATCCATTTGTCCATTGAAGGGCTTCTTCATTCTTTCAACAGTGTGGGGACTGTGGCCATTGCTGCTATGAACATTGGGGTACAGATGGCCCTTCTTTTCACTGCATCTGTATCTTTGGGGTAAATACCCAGTAGTGCCATTGCAGGGTCATAGGGAAGCTCTATTTTTAATTTCTTGAGGAATCTCCACACTGTTTTCCAAAGTGCCTTCACCAACTTGTATTCCCACCAACAGTGTAATAGGGTTTCCCTTTCTTCACATCCTCTCCAACACACGTTGTTTACTGTCTTGTTAATTTTGGCCATACTAACTAGTGCAAGGTGGTATCTCAATGTGGTTTTGATTTGAATCTCCCTGATGGCTAAAGATAATGAACATTTATTTTTTCATATGTCTGTTAGCCATTTGCATGTCTTCATTGGAGAAGTGTCTGTTCATGTCTTCTGCCCATTTTTGACATGATTATCCATTATATGTGTGTTCAGTTTAAGGAGTTCATTATAGATCTTGGATATCTGAATACATCTTATTTCTCTTTGGTGTCTGATTGCTGTGAGTAGGGCTTCAAGTACTATGTTGAACAAAAGTGGCAAGAGTGGGCATCCTTGTTGTGTTACTGATCTCAAAGGGAAGGCTGTCAGCTTTTCCCCATTGAGAATGATATTTGCTGTGGGTTTTTCAGAGGTATATTTTATGAAGTTGAGAAATGTTCCTTCTATCCCTATACTTTGAAATGTTTTCATCAGGAATGGATGCTGTTTCTTATCCAGTGCTTTTTCTGCATCCATTGAGAGGACCATGTGGCTCTTCTCTCTTCTCTTATTGATTTGTTCTATCACATTAATTGATTTGCGAATGTTGAACCACCCTTGCAACCCAGGGATAAATCCCACCTCATCAAGGTGTATAATCTTTTTAATGTGCTGTTAGATCCTGTGAGCTAGGATCATGTTGAGAATCTTAGCAACCATATTCATCAGGGATATTGGTCTGAAATTCTCCTTTTTGGTGGGGTCATTGCCTGGTTTGGGGATCAGGATAATGCTGGCTTCCTAAAAAGAGTCTGGAAGTTTTCCTTCTGCTTCAATTTTCTGAAACAGCTTCAGGAGAATAGGTATTATTTCTTCTTTGAAAGTCTGATAGAATTCCACAGGGAATCCATCAGGTCCTGGGCTCTTGTTGTTTGATCACTGCTTCAATCTCGTTACTAGATATTGATCTATTCAGGTTGTCAATTTCTTCCTGATTCAGTTTTGGAAGTTTATAGTTTTCAAAAAATGCATCCATTGCACCTACGTTGCTTAATTTATTGGCATAACTGTTGATAATTTCTGATGATTGTTATTCTTTCTTTGGTGTTAGTTGTAACCTCTCTGTTTTCATTCATAATTTTATTATTTGGGTCCTCTATCTTTTCTTTTGGATTAGTTTGGCCAATGGTTTATTGATCTTATTGGTTTTTTCCAAAAACCAGCTTCTAGTTTCATTGATCCATTCTACTGTACCTCTAGTTTCTATCTCATTGATCCCTGCTCTAAACTTGATTAGTTCCCTTCTTGTGTGTCGAATTGGCTTACTTTGTTGTTGATTCTCCAGTTTGTTAAGGTGTAAAGACAGCTGTTGTATTCTGGATTTTTCAGGTTTTTTTGAGGGAGGTTTGGATGACTATGTATTTCCATCTTAGGACCAACTTTGCTGTATCCCATAGTTTTGGACATAAATGTCTTCACAATGTCTCATTGTTTAAATTTTTCTTTGATTACCTGGTTGATCCAAGAATTCTTAAGGAAGATGGTCTTCAGCTTCCAGGTGTTTGAATTCCTTCCGAACTTTTTCTTGTGGTTGAGCTCCAGTTTCAAAGCACTGTGATCTGAGAATATTCAGGAATAATCTCAATCCTTTGGTATCAGTTGAGCCCTGATTTTTGTCCCAGTATGTGGCCTAGTCTGGAAGAATGATTATTCTTTTGTTTTAGGGTGGAATGTTCTGTATATATCTATGAGGTCCATCTGGTTCTATGTGTCATTCAATGCTCTTGTTTCTTTACTGATTTTCTGCTGAGAGTGTTGTGTTAAGATGCCCTACTATTACTGTACTCATATCAATATGACTCTTTGTTTATTGACAGCTGTATTAAGCAGTTAGCTGCTCCCATATTGCGGACATAGGTATTTACAATTGGAATTGGAAGCTCTTAGATCTTCTTGGTGGATAGTCCCCTTAAGAATGATGCAGTGTCCTTCTGTATCTCTGATGACAGTCTTTACTTTAAAATCTAATTTACCTGATATGAGAATTACTACCCCAGCCTTCTTTTGAGGCCCATTGGCATGAAAGATGCTTCTCCATCCCTTCACTTTCAGTCTGGATATATCCTTAGGTTCAACATGGGTCTCTTGTAGACATCATACGGATGGATCCTGTCATTTTATCCAGTCTGCAACCCTGTTCCATTTTATGGGCACATTAATGCCATTCATGTTGAGAGTGATTACTGAGAGATACATTTTTATTGACATCGTGTTATCTGTGAAGTCTTTGCTTCTACAGATTGTCTCCATAATTTCTGTTCAATGATATTCTTGGTTTTTTTCCTCTTTTATAGAACCTCCCGTAATATTTCTTGTAGTGCTGGCTTGGTGGTTACATACTCTTTTAAAGCTTGCCCGTCTTGGAAGCTCTATATCTCTCCATCCATTTTGAATGTCAGTCTTGCTGGATAAAATATTCTTGGCTGCACGTTCTTTTCATTTAGTGCCCTGAATACATCTTGCCAGCCCTTTCTGGCTTGCCCGGATTCTATGGACAGGTCTCACCTTATTCTGATGAGCCTTCCTCTGTATGTAAGGAATCTCTTCCCCCCAGCTGTTCTCAAGAGCTCCTGTCTAAAATTATGATTCATCATTTTCACAATCAGGTGTTTTGAGGTCTTTCTAGATTCTGTGATCTTGGGAGAGACCTTTCTGCCTCTCGGACACAAATGCTCATTCCATTCACCAGATTGGGAAAAGTTCCATGGAAAATTTGTTCAACTATATCTTCTAGTCTTCTTTCTTTCTCCTCCCCCTCAGGGATTCCCATAATTCTGGCATTGGAACGTTTCATGGAGTCGTTTATTTCTTTAATTCTGTTTTCATGCCTTCTAAGCTGTTTGTTCCAGGCCTCCTCCTGATCCTTTTTCTCTATCAGTTTGTCCTCTAGATCACTAATTCTATCTTCTGCCTCAGTTACACTAGCTGTTAGAGAATTTAGATTAGATTGGAACTCATTGAGAGCATTGTTAACATCTTCCCTGGTGACTTTGACTTCTGCCCTAATCAATTACATTTTGTCATTAATGATTTTTTCCAATCTAGCCATTGCCTGGATAAGTGTTACCTGGAATTCTCTTTCCAACATACTGTTTATGTCCACATCCAATAGCTCTGATGGAGAGGGCACAGTCTCTGAATTTTTCCTCTGTTGGGCATTCCTCCTCCTAGTCGTTTTGGTAAGAGATGGCTAAGGGGATGTGTAGCTGAATGTATCAACCATGATGCAGGGAAGGTGCACCCTGGAATGCTACTGAGCAATCAGGAGTTCCCACCAAAAAGAAAGAAAAAAGAAAAAGAAAGAGAGAGGAAAAAAATATAAAAGAGAAGACCCACCCTGAATGGGACCCAAATATAAGATTTATAAAGTATACAAACAAAAAACAAACAAAAAGACCGACAGAAGTAAATGACAAGAAAAAAAAAATAAAAAGAACCCAGCCAAAATGAACCCCAAGTGTAAGATTTAGATACTACTAGAACAAAAACAAATACACAGAAATACTGACAGAAAAAAAAAAGATAGGAGAGTGGTTATAAATTCTCATTGTGGGCATGGAAGGTTATTTTGATTCTTCCTGGGTGTATCTTGTTATCTTTATTAAAGGACTCAACTTCCCTGAGATAAACGGTCATTTATACTGGTTTATATATAGGGGCAGTATTGATTGGGGAAAGAGGATTACCTTGAAGCTTATCTCTATATGAATATTAAAAAAATAGAAAAGAAAAAGAAAAACACAGGTATATGTGTCAAAGAAGTTCAAGTTAAAAGGTTATCATGGAATTTGTTGTACTGAACATCTCATTGTGATGGTAACTAGGTTAAAAAATTATAAGAAAACTACAAAGAATGAGAATAGTGGGCACAAATTAAAAATAAAAGTAGTACGCATGAAGTAGTGGTGGTTGTCCTTTTGTGTTTTTTTTGGTTTTGGTTTTTTGTTTGGCTGGCTCTCTGGGAGAGGGGCCTACTGTATGGTTTTTCAGACAGTCTTGCTAGAGTCCTCCTGCCCCCTATCAAGAGGCTGGGCTCTGAGGAAACCGTCTTTTCAAGCTTTTGTTCTCTGGAGGCCCCCCCCCCATTTTTTCTTCTCTCCCCTTGGCCATTTTTGGTGGTTCTTTGGAGGTATAGAGGAAATCAAACTGTACCCAGACCTCCGTCTCAGAGAGCAGCCTCAGCCTGTTCCCCTCTGGGTGCTCCAGAGCACATAAACAAGCCCTCTGCTGCCGGCAGAGCACGTCCCCAGTCACAGACTCAGGAGTCGCTTTTACCAAAACCATGAGAAGTACTAGTCCAGAGAGCTGGCTTCCAGTGGCTGCCTCCTCTGTGGCTTTCTGGGCAGGTCCAGACCGCTGGAGAGGTCCCAACCAGAGAGAGCACAGTGAGATTTTCATGCTGGCCCAGGCTGGGAGTGGTCAGATTCTCTCAGCCCTAGAGAGTACTGGCTAGCACCTGCATGGTTCTCTCTCACGGGAGCATGTGGAGCACAACTCAGACCCTGGTAGTGCAGCGCACCTGCAGAGTGCAAAAGGCTGTGCTTCTAGAGAGCGCCGGTGGGGGTCCACACGAGACTCTCATGCATGCCACCACCCAGACCCTTTCACAAGCGCCAGCGGCTCAGGCACCAACACCTGACTTATTTGCCACACTGTCTCTGGCTCAGCACCAGCGGTGGTAGTCCTGGGTCTGTGGGCTTAAGACCCTCTCCCTAACCACCTGATTCCACCAATTTCCCCTTAAGATCTTCTGCTCTTTTTGAGTGCTTTCAACCAGACTCCAAGTTAATGCTGGTCCCCAATCACAGGGAACTCTCGTATTGGGGTATTATTTTCCAATGGGTCTTCTGGTGACTCCCTCCCCCTCTTGTTGATCTTCTGGTATCAGTCCGATGTTCACACTCCGCTTTACCTGGGCACTGGTGTCATCTGCCCCCGTAGAGATCCAGAAGTGTATAATTCTAATTTCAGGCTGATTTCATGGGTAATCAGAGTTCTTTGGTAGATAATCAGCTCACTTTAGGGGACAGGTTGAAACAACGCCTCCTACTTCTCCGCCATCTTGCCTCCTCCGGGTTGTTGTTGTTGTTTTTAAGATTTTATCTATTTCGGGACGCCTGGGTGGCTCAGTTGGTTGGACGACTGCTTTCGGCTCAGGTCATGATCCTGGATTCCCGGGATCAAGTCCCGCATCGGGCTCCCAGCTCCATGGGGAGTCTGCTTCTCTCTCTGACCTTCTCCTCACTCATGCTCTCTCTCACTGTCTCTCTCTCAAATAAATAAATAAAATATATTTAAAAAAAAAAGATTTTATCTATTTCTGCATTTATTTATTTATATCATGTGAGTGGGACAAGGGGCATTCTGCCCCCACCTCCCCTTCCACAACCCTCAGTTTGTTTCCCAGAGTCAAGAGTCTCTCATGGTTTGTCTCTCTCTCTCTCTGATTTAAGAAGATGTGGTTTATATACACATTGTATTACTCAGCCATAAAAGTGAATGAACTCTTGTCATTTGCAATAACACAGATGGAGCTAGAGAGTATAATGCTATGTTAAAAAAAAAGTCAGTGAAAGATAAGTACCATATGATTTCAATCATATATGCAATTTAAGAAATAAAATAAACTAGGAAAAAGGAGACCAAAATCTAGAGTAACTATACAGAAACAAACATGTTGACAGATGGTAGGTGGATGGGGAATGGGTCAAACAGGTGAGGGTGATTAAAAGCACACTCATCCTGATCATCACTGAATAATGTATGGAATCGTTCAACCATTATATTGTACACCTAGAACTATAAAACTGTATGTTAATTATACTGGAATTTAAAAAATAATAAAATAAGGAATATGATGAATTGGTTCCACAGAATAAAGTCTTTGAAATAATTATAAAATATGAAAGTAGTACAGGAAGGCAATGGTAAGGGGAAAAAAAACTGGCTAACCTTACAGAAAAATGTGCCTAAGGACAATGTGCATGTGAGGCTGCTGAAAAAACTCTTCTGAGAGAGAGAAACAGACCAATAGGCAGAGTAATAAATACTCTAAGGCAAGAAAATATGATTGTAGAATAGACATGGCAACTCTATTTAATTATAAGCACTTCTATAAACAGGTAAAGTAGACAAAAAAACAGGCTGCCTATTAGGAAAACCTAAATCCATCATAATAACATGTCCATAAAAACATGACTGTTTTGGGCTCCTTGGGGTGGTTCAGGTGGTTTAGCATCCAACTCTTTTTTGGTTGTTTTTTTTTTTTTTAAAGATTTTACTTATTTAAGACATAGCAAGAGAGGGAACACAAGCAGGGGGAGTGGGAGAGGGAGAAACAGACTCCTTACTGAGCAGGGAGCATGATGCAGGGCTCAATCCCAGGACGCTGGAATTATTACCCAAGCCAAAGGCAGACGCCTAACGACTGGGCCACCTAGGTGCCCCAGCATCCACCTCTTGATTTCAGCTCAGGTCACAGTCTCAGGGTCATGAGATCAAGCCACATGTTAGGCTCGTGCTGAACACAAAATCTTCTTGAGATTCTCTCCCTTTCTCTCTGCCCCTCATCCGACTCCCACTCACATGATGTAACTAAATAAATAAATAAACAAATACATAAAGTCTTAAAAAAAAAAAAACCTTCTTTAAAAAAAAAAAAAAGCTATTGTTTCCCATGGGAAAAGAGAAGAGTACCTGCCTAGCTATCCATGACATCACCAATGGACACAGCCTAACATTCTTCAATCTCCTAAACAAAATTCTGTAACAAGAAACTAAAAGTTATAGAACAGAATGATACCATGTGCCTCCTTACACAATATACTGAGAAACAGACATCAATTCAGTCATATCCTTGACAAAAGTGTATAAATTGAATGTAATCATGAAAAACCATCAAACAAACTGAAATTCAAGGACATTCTAAAAAATTATTGTTTCTTCAAAACTATTTTTTCTACATAAAGAAAATCTAAGAAATTACTGAAGATTGAAGGAAACTAAGCAAACATGACAGTTCAATGCGACATGATTATAGATTGGACCCTGGACCAGATTCTTTTCTCTTTTTTTAAATAAATGACATTTAATGGTATAATGGGTGAAAAATGAATACAGTTTTAGGAAATACATACTGAATTACACAGGATTCATGAAGCAACTTATTGTCAAATTGTTTAGAAAAAATATGTACATGTATACACATATACAATATGTACATAAAAATATATTAAGTATAAATATGAAAAACCAAATATAAACAATTATATTTCCTGATATTTACCCAAAGGGGTTGAAAACATGTCTACACAAAAATCTGCATGTAGGTATTTATAGCACTTTATTCATAACTGCCAAATCTTAGATGCAACCAGTGTCCTTCAGTAGGTGAATGGATAAATAAACTGGTACAAACAATGGAATGTTACTCTGAAATGAAATGTGCTATCAAATCATTAAAAGATGTGGAGAAACCCTAAATGCATATTACTAATGGATATAAGTAAATTTGAAAGGCCATATACTGTATGATTACAATTATTAACATTCTGTAAAAGGTAAAACTATGGACACAGTAAAAAGACCAGTGGTTGCCAGAGGCTTGGAGGAAGGGGCAAATAGGCAGAACACAGAGGTCTTTTGAAGCAGTGGAAATACTCTATATGATACTATAATGAGATTAAATATCATTATTCATTTTTCTAAGCTCACAAAATGTTTAACAGTAAGAGTGAAATAATGTAACTATGGACTTTGGGTGATTATCGTATGTCAGTACAGTTTCATTAATTGTGAAAAATGTACCACTCTGATAGGGAATGTTAACAGGAAAGGCTATGCATGTGTAGGGGTGGGGATATATGAGAAATCTCTATATGTTCTCAAATTTGCTGTGAATGTAAATAGCTCTTAAAAAAATCTTTTAAAAAGATCAAACTTAGCACCATCAATAATGAGTGGGATAAAATAGGCTTTTGTGCTTTCCGATGTGATGCAAGGACACAGCATCACCTATGTAGTCCTTTGCTAAAAATGCTTAAATTAATCATGGGGAAACAGACAAGCTCAAATTGTGACACACATGTAGGACAACTGCCTGGACCCATCAGAGCTGCCAATATTTTGAAAAATTTTTAAGAAAAGATGAGTTAGTTCTTTTCTAGATTTACATTAAAGGCGCAATGGCAACCAAATACAGTACATGATCCTTAACTGGATCCTGTACCAAAACAAATAAAAAGCTTTGAAGCACACTCTTAGGACAATTTTAAAATTTTGATCGGGACAGTTATGTTAGATAACAGAATTGTATCAGTGTTAAATTTCTCTAAATGTGATGAAAGTAATGCCCTTGTTCTTGAGAAGTAACGAAGTGAAGTGTTCGAGGCTGAAGTGTCATAGTATCTGCACGTTACTTCCAAATGGTTCAGCAACACTTATAATTATATATAACATGTAATATTAATATATAACATAAAAACATGTATACATTTATAAACAAAGAAATTATATGTAACAAAATAAAAAATGGATGAATCTACATGAAGGATGTCTTTTGACTTTTCTGAAGAGTTGAAATTTTATTAAAAAAAACTGAAGAAAAATGTTTTCATATATAAAGCTTATCCTTATTGCTCATTATAAAATCTGTTGATAAATTCACAAATAAATCAATGCATCCACTGTTTTATTTTTATAGAATATATTCTGAAAAATAAAGGAAAAAAAAGAAAGTGAGTAATCAAAAGAACTGAGAAAGAAATACCATCCATAGAAAAGTATAACAACCAAAATAGACTTTAAGTGCAAAAAGAGGTAAAATGGGTCACTGAAATGATAAAAGATGCATGTATTTTAGACTTGTATGGACATAACAAAGTGCCATGTATAAAAAGCAAAAATTTAGAGAACTATAATAATTTGACAAATCCACCATTATAGTGGGGTATTTTAAATTTACCTCTTTCAGGAACTGACAGATCTAACAAACAAACAAAATTAATAGAAATATAGAAGACAGATAAATGCTACAATGAATTCAATGGGCACTTACAGAACACCACATTCAAGAGGTAGAATATACAAAATCTTTTCAGGCACATATTAAATACTTAAAAATTGATCATGTTCTCTAGAATATAAATAAAATCTCAATACTAAATAAATAGCATCATAGTGTCTGTACTAAGTATAATTAAACGAGAATAACAAAATGTGAAACTAAAATATATCCATGTACCCATGCCTTGGTTTCTAAATATCACCTCCCACTAAAAGTAATTGCAGCTCCACACAGAAATGGTCCATAAGGCGGGAATAAAAAACAAGCCTGAAAGTAAGGAAGTGAAGGAAATGTTGATGTCAAAATATGTATCAGAATGATGGGAGTAGATTGAATGGACAGAGAAGCCAGCTTGAATTGGTTGCCACTGGTTAAATCTGAGATAATCTGAACATTAAAATAAATAATGATAGCAGTAAGATATTCATGAAAGAATCAAAATGAATGTGTCCAAACTAACGTAAATAAGTAAACAAATAGAGAATAAAGCTCTTCCTTAAAGCATTATTCAAATTTATATCTGTAGCAAAAATGATGGAGCTTCAAAATTATCATACTGCAGCCATCATACTAATAACTGTTTCAGTCCAGATTTACCAATGGATACTAAAACCAGTGGATTTTGGAGGGAAGAGTTAAGATGATGGAAGAGTAGGGGGACTCTAAGCTTGTGTCCTCCCTCAAAATATAGCTAGATACTTATCAAATCATTATGAACACCCACAATGTCACTCAGAGGTCCAAGAGAACAAAAACTGCAAATCTTCAAGTAGAAAAGTGACCACCTTTGGTTGACCTGGGGGAGATATAGCTGTGGATACAATGGCAAGGAGGGAGCCCTGTTTATAGGGGCAACTGCAAAGTATTACAATCAACAGAGTGCAAAATCTGAACCTTTAGAAGTCCACTTAAAGGTGCTAAGGTAGGGAAGTAGGCCAGAATCCCAGCAGTGACAATGTGGTCTGAGGATCCCCTGGGTCACAAGAAGAACAGGTGATGCCAACATACTGCACTGTTCCCAGAAACAGGACAGGTGAATCCTGCTTAGGCAGTCTTTGTACTGGCTTTCTGCTATTTTGCTATAAGCTACAAACCACAGAGTGGTTGTGTGACTACATACTTGGATTGACTGGCAAACAACAAAAGTGCAGCAAGACCCTCCCCTGGAGGAACAGGATAGGTGCACAACACAGGTGTCCCTAAAATTTGGAATTCTGAAACTCAGTCGTGCACCTGAGATTAAATAAAAACTTGGACACAGATGGGGTGAACACAGGGTTCTGACGAAAACTGGAGACACCAGAGGGGTGACTGACTGCTCTTCTTTGAAGGCTCACTGAAGAGTGGGAGGCTTGAACATTCAGCTCCAAGGCTAGACATCAGGACACCACCATTTTCATCTTGCCCATCAGCACTGTAAGCCTTCATGAAGAAAGGCAACACCACATAGTGGAGGCCAGAATCACCCGCACAAAGCCCCAACCCCCAGCTACACTGGAGGCAAATTTCTGCTAGGTCAAGTCCACCTGAAGATCATCACAATAGGCACCTTCCCCAAAGGACAAACACAAACACCTTCTTCTCACCAAATCTACTGATCACTGAGTACTGCAAAGGTACTCATGCTAAAAGGGAAATAAGATCTTGCTTCCTTTTTACTTTTATTCTGTATTAATTCTTCATTAATTTCTTATTTTTTCAATATCTTCTCTTTTTATTATTTTTAAATTTTATTTATATATATTATATAAATGTTTCCTTAATTTTTTGTTTACTTTCATTTTATCTTATTAATTTTGGGGGGGGGATCTTTTAACAATGAGACCAACACACCCAGGATCTAGTTTTTATGTTTTTTGATTTTTGCTTTGGTTTTCTTTCTTTTCGTTTCAGAACAAAATGAGGAGATGGAGAAATTCACCAAAGAAAAGCAGGAAGTATAACTCATGTCCAGGGATTTAATCAAGAGACATAAGGAAGATGTCTGAACTAGAATTTAAAACATCAATTACAAGGATAGCAACTGGGCTTGAAAAAAGCATAGAAATAAGTCAAGCAGAGAAAGACAACTATCATATGATCTCCCTGATATGAGGAAGTGGTGATGCAACATGGAGGCTTAAGTGGGTAGGAGAAGAATAAATGAAACAAGATGGGATTGGGAGGGAGACAAACCATAAGTGACTCTTAATCTCACAAAACAAACTGAGGGTTGCTGGGGGGAGGGGGTTTGGGAGAAGGGGGTGGGATTACGGACATTGGGGAGGGTATGTGCTTTGGTGAGTGCTGTGAAGTGTGTAAACCTGGTGATTCACAGACCTGTACCCCTGGGGATAAAAATATATGTTTATAAAAAATAAAAAGTTTAAAAAAAAAAAAAAGCATAGAAGACAATAAAGACTCTTTTACATCAGAGATAAAAGAACTAAAATCTAGTCACTCCCCCAAATAAATGTTATAACTAAGGTTCAAACCAGAATGGATTCCAAGAAAGTGAGGAAGGATGAAGCAGAGGAAGGAGTCAGTGATACAGAAAATAAAATTATGGAAAATAATGACACTGACAAGAGAGGGAAAGAAAGCCTACCATGAAGGTAGGCCAATGAAGGTAGACTTAGGGAACTCAGTGACTTATTAAAAGCTGGTAACATTTTTATCATAGGAGACCCAGATGATGAAGAAAGAGAAAAATAGGGAGAAGGATTGTTCAAATTGTAGCTGAAAAACCTCCCTCATCTGGGGAAGGACGCAGACCTCAAAATCCAAAAAGGACAGAGAACTCCCATTAAATTAAAATACTCAACATCACCCAGGCATATAATACATTCACAAAATACACAGGTAAGGAAAGAATCTTGAAAAGAAGGGAAAGAAAGCCCTTAACCTACAAGGAAAGACAGCTCAAGTTCACAACAGATCTGCCAGAGAAACCTGGAAGGCCAGAAGATAGTGGCAGGAAACATTCAACATGCTAAATGGGTGAATGTGATGCAACATGGGGGCTTAAGTGGGTAGGAGAAGAAGAAATGAAACAAGATGGGATTGGGAGGGAGACAAACCATAAGTGACTCTTAATCTCACAAAACAAACTGAGGGTTGCTGAGGGGAGGGGGTTTGGGAGAAGGGGGTGGGATTATGGACATTGGGGAGGGTATGTGCTTTGGTGAGTGCTGTGAAGTGTGTAACCTGGTGATTCACAGACCTGTACCCCTGGGGATAAAAATATATGTTTATAAAAAATAAAAAATTAAAAAAAAAAAAAAGATAAAAGGATCCAAATAGAAAAAAGTCATGAAAGAAAAAGGAGAGATAGTACCCCAAACCACAAAAATACAAATAATCATAGATTATATTATGAAAAACTGTATGCCAACAAAATAGGCAATCTGGAAGAAATGGACAAATTGCTAGAAACATAGAAACTACCAAAACTGAAACAGGAAGAAATAAAAAATTTATGAAGACCCATAACCAGGAAAGAAATCAAAAGAACACTGAAAATTTTGAAAGTAATCAAAAATCTCCAACAAACAACTCCAGGGACAGATGGCTTCCCAGGGGAACTCCACCAGACATTAAAGAAGAGATAATACCTATACTTCTCAAATTCTTCCAAAAAATAGAAATGAAAGGAAAACTTCTACACTCCTTCTACAAGGCTAGCATTACCTTGATTCCAAAACCAGACAAAGACTCCAGTAAAAAGGAGAATTACAGACCACTATCCCTGGTGAACAGGGATGCAAAAATTCTCAAGAAGATGCAAAAATTCTTAAGAAGATCACTGGGTGTGGTGCATAAACAATGAATCTTGGAACATGAAAAAAAAATAAAATAAAATTAAGATGTTAAAAATAAAGAAGATGGGGCACCCTGGGTGGCTTAGTGGGTTAAAGCCTCTGCCTTTGCTCAGGTCATGATCCCAGGGTCCTGGGATCAAGCCCCGTATCAAGCTCTCTGCTCATCGGGGAGCCTGCTTCCTCCTCTCTCTCTGCCTGCCTCTCTGTCTACTTGTGATCTCTGAGTGTCAAATAAATAAATAAAATTAAAAAAAAAGAAGATACTAGCAAATTGAATCTAACAGTACATTATAAGGACTATTTACCACAATAAACTGGAATTTATTTCTGGGTTTCAGGGGTAGTTCATATTCATAAATCAATCAATATGATACAACACCTTAATATAAAAAAAGATAAGAACCAAATAATCCAGTTAATAGAGCCAGAAAAAGCAAGACAAAATACAGCAGCCACCATTTTTGATAAAAACCCTCAACAAAGTAGGGATAGAAGGAACATACTTCAACATCATAAAAGCCATATGTGAAAGACACAGTTAATATCATCCTCAAAGAGGAAAAACAGAGTGTTTCATTTATGGTCAGGAATAAGATACAGATTTCTACTCTCACCATATTTAACATACTGGAAGACTCAGCCTCAGCAATCAGAGAAGAAAAAGAAATAAGTTATCCAAATCAATAAGGAAGAAGTCAAACTTTCAGTATTTGAGACAACATGATATTCTATGTAAAAAACACTAAGACTCCACCAAAAAATTGCTAGATCTTGTATACAAATTCAGCAAAATCATAGGCTATGAAATAAAAAACAGAAATCTGTTGTATTTCTATACAACAATAATGAAGAAACAGAAAAAGAAATCAGGGAATCAATCCCATTTACAATTGCACCAAAAACCATATGATATGATAAGTAGAATGAAACTTAACCAAAGAGTTCAAGAATTTATACTCTGGAAACTACAGAACACTAATGAAAAAACTGGAGAGTTCACAAAAAAATGGGAAATCATTCCACATTCATGGACTGGAAGAACAAACACTGTTAAAATGTCTGTACCAGGGTGCCTGGGAGGCTCAGTTGTTTAAGGGTCTGCCTTTGGCTCAGGTCATGATCCCAGGGTCCTGGGACTGATCCTTGATTCACGTTTCCTGCTCAGCGGGGAGTCTGCTCTCCCTCTGCCCCTCCCTCTGCTTGTGCTCTCTCTCTGTCTCTCTTTCTGACAAATAGAGAAAGAAAGAAAGAAAGAAAGTCAGTCAGTTTATACTTCCCACAGCAACGTATACATTCAATACAATCCCTATCAAAATACCCTCAGCATTTTTCACAGAGCTGGAACAAACAATCATAAAATTTGTATGGAACCACAGAAAACCCAGAAGAGCCAAAGGAATGTTGAAAAGAAAGCCAAAGTGAGAGGCATCAATTCCAGACTTCTAGGTGAATTATACAGCCATAACCATCAGAACAGTGTGGTACTGGCACAAAAACAGACACAGAGATCAAATGAACAGAACAGAAAACCCAAAAATGGAACCTCAACTCTATGGTTATCTAATCTTTGATGATACAGGAAAGAATATTCAATGGAAAAAATATAGACTCTTTAAAAAATTGCGTTATGAAAATTGGACAGCCACATGCAGAAGAATAAAACTGGGCCACTCTCTCATATCATACATAAAAATAATCAAAATAGATGAAAGACCTAAATGTGAGACAGGAACCCAACAAAATCCTAGAGAACACAGGCAGCATCCTTTGACCTCGGCCATAGCAAATTCTTACTAGTCATGTCACAGGAAGCAAGGAAAATAATAGCAAAAATGAACTAATGGGACTTCTTCAAGAAGGAAAAAAAAATCAAGAAAATTAAATGGCAGCCTACAGAGTGGGAGAATATATTTGCAAATGACAGACAAAAAAGCATTAGTATCCAAAATCTATAAAGAAATTATCAAACTCAATACCCAAAAAATATTTCATGGGCAGAAGACACTAATAGACACTTTTCCAATGAAGACAACCAGATGGCCTACAGACACATTAAAAATGCTCAGCATCACTCATCATCAGGGAAATACAAATAATCACTATGAGATAGCAACTCTCACCTGTCAGAATGGCTAAAACTAACAAAACAAAAAACAACAGGTGTTGGTAATGCTGTGGATAAAGGGGAACCCTCTTTCACTGATGGTAGGAATGCAAAGTTGTACAGTCATTCAAGAGAACAGTATGGAGGTTCCTTAAATAGTTGAAAATAGAACTTCCAGCAATTGCACTACTAGGTGTCTAACCAAAGGACAGAGAAACACAGATTCAAAGGGACACATGTACCCTGATGTTGATAACAGCATTATCAACAATAGTCAAACAATAGAATGAGTCCAAATGTTCATTGACTAATGAATGGGTTAAGAAGATGTGGTGGAATGGAATGTTATTTACATTGGAATGGAATGTTATTCCAATGGAATATTATTTATCCATCAAAAAGCATGAAATCTTGCCATTTGCAATGAAATGGATGGAGGTAGAGTATATTATGCTAAACAAAATAAGCCAGTCAGAGAAAGATCAGTAACATGATTTCACTCATACGTGGAATTTAAGAAACAAAACAGCTGAACATATGGGAGGGACAATAAAAAAGTAAAAAGAAGGAGAGAAACAAACCATAACAGTCTCTTAAAGATAGAGAACAAACTGAGGGTTGATGGAGGAGGTGGGTGGGGTATGGGCACTTACGATGAGCATTGAGTGTTGTACATAAGTGATGAATCACTGAATTGTATTTCTTTTTTTTTTTTTTTTAAGATTTTATGTATTTATTTGACAGACAAATCACAAGCAGGCAGAGAGGCAGGCAGAGAGAGAGGGAGGAGGAAGCAGGCTCCCTGCTGAGCAGAGAGCCCGATGCGGGGCTCAATCCCAGGACCCTGGGATCATGACCTGAGCCGAAGGCAGGGGCTTTAACCCACTGAGCCACCCAGGCGCCCCTGAATTGTATTTCTGAGACCAATACTGCACTGTACATTGACTAACTAGAACTTAAATAAAAATTTGAGAAAAAAGTATTATATGATTCAGCAAGTCCCTTTAGGTATATATCTGAAAGAAATAAAATCACTAATCTTGAAGAGACGTCTGCACCCCCAGTTCACTGCATCATTATTTACAATAAGCAAGACATGGAAACAATCTAGGTCTCCACTGACAGATGAAAAGATAAAAAAAATACGATGTAAATATAAAATGATGTGTTATTCAGCCTTAAGAAATCCTGTCATTTCCAACCCAATGGATAAAACTTGAGGGCATTATACTAAGTCAAAGACATTAGATAGAGAAAAACACTGCATGAACTTACACATGGAATCTTACTAAAAAGAAAACAAACTCATCAATACAGAGTACGTTGGTAGTTTCCTGAGGTTGGAGGGTGGGAGAAATAGGTGAAAGTGCTCAAAGGGTATAAATATTCAGTTATTAACATGACTAAGTTCTGGATATCTACAACATATATAGCATGATATACATTGTATTACAGTTAATAATATAGTTATAGTATATGTATTTATACAATTATAGTTATAATTAAAACTATAGTTTGACTATAATTAATGATACTATATTGTATACTTAAAAGTTGTTGAGAGTAGATATTAACAGTTCTCGCCACACATGGGTCACTGGATTAGCTCAGTTGGTTAAAAGTCCAACTCTTGTTTTCGATTCAGGTCATGATCTCAGGGTCAGGAGGTTGAACCCTGCTTTGGACTCTTTGCAGAGCATGGATCCTGCTTAAAATTCTCTCCCTCTCTCTCTGCCCCTCCTGCTCATGTGCTCTCTATCTCTCAAGAAATAATTAAAAAAAAAAGTCTCACCACAGAGGAAAAAAAGATAACTGCGTGAGATGACGGTGAAAACTTGTGGTAATTACTTTGTAACATATAGATATAGCAAATCACCTTATTGTATACCATAAGCTTGCAACAATGTTATATGCCAAATATATTTCAATAAATCTAGACAAAAAAGAATTATTAATATAGCTTGCATCATCCATTTAAAATATATGTTCTTCCAAACACATCCCTTTTTCAGTGATTATAAGTGGATAATCTTGAAAATAAAACTTTAGGTAACAAAAACTAGAACAATATAAAATTTCTATTTTGACACATGTAGTAAGATTATTTAAGAGAAAGTCATCTTTCTGAGGAAGTATGCACTGACGTACTTACAGTACTGAAATATCCAAGTAAAGGAGCATAATATCTGCTAGAGACTCTTAAACAGCTCAGAGAGAGAGAGGAAGAGTGGAAAGGGCCAAGGAAAAGGGGAAGGTAGAGAAGAGGAGAATGGATAAGTGAGGAGGAAAGGAAAAAAGAGCTGGTAGAGGGAGAAGGGGTATAAGAAGGAGAAAAAGAAATAGAGAATATAAAAGCAAACATGGAAAAATGTTAATTGGTGAATCTGGGTAGAGCGTATGGGAGTTCTTTGTAATAGTCTAACAATTTCTTTGAATTGTAAAATTAGATAAAAATAAAGTTTAGAGGAGGATGAGTTAAGTTGGTGGAGTACATGGGGAACCCTATGCCTGCCTTGTCCCTTGAACACAGATAGGTTAATATCAAATCATTCTGAACACCCAAGAAATTGATCTGAGGACTGAGAACAAACTGTACATTTAAAGGGAGAAAAGCCACATCATGGAAGGTAGGAGCTGCAGACAGGTGATTTGGGGGGAGAAGAGAACTGAAGATGCTTCAGAGGGGAAGGAGACCTTCTCACAGAGAAGACTGAGAGAGGAAGAGAAAGAGGGAATCCAACATGCAGGGGATTATGCAAGAAAAACACTTCCCCAAAACCACGGACTGTGAAAAGGAGAGGGGCTGACTATTTTATGTTTTTACAAGCAGTGGAGCTCAAAGTCTGATGTTTAAGAAGTCTGTGCCATTGCTGGGGCTGTGTCAGGTGGGTACAGTTGTGTTCATCTAGGGAAGAGTTCAGAGCCCCAGAAGTGGACAGCATGGTCTGAGGATACCCTTGGTTGTACCGGGAGAGACAGTTCCCTTCTTTGGAGTGAATGTGGGAGACATAGCATATCCTGAGAGGAGATGAAACAGAAAATGGGCACTATAGAGCAGCACTGTTAATTAGCAAATCAGCAGAGGGACCTGCTGAAGGCAGGTTACCTGGATGCCAGCGTTTGTCTAAGGTTTATCATAAATGCTGAACCCCTGCACAGTCATGCAACTGCTTTTCTGGGACAAACTGACATGAGCCACAGTGCAGCAAGACCCTCTCCAGAGAATTAATGTAGGTTTGCACCTTATGAGGTTCCTAAAATTTGGAGTTTTGAAACCCAGCTGCACCCCTGAAATAAAACACAGGAACACAGTGCCACCATGCAGACAGATGGTGCAGACACAGAGAGGGTTCTGAAGGAATCCTGGGACACAGAGGGGGAGATTGTTCATTCTTCTGTGAGGGCTTCCTGAATAGGAGCAGGCACAAACTCCCCTCTTTAGGGACATGAGAGTAAAGTGAGGCCATTTCCCTTCCATCCATCAGCACAGACAGACTTCAGTGAACAACACAGCACCCATAGTGGAGGCTACAGTTGCTGATAGTAATCCTCACCCCACCATACTTTAAAGATGCATCTCCACTAGGCCAAGTTGACCTGAGAACCAGCACGGCAGGCCCCTTCCCCAGAAGACCAGCATAAACCCCATGCACAAACTAAGTCTACTGATCATAGAGTACTGGAAAACTTCAGCTTTGGGGGAAATGAAATAGAATCTAGCCTTTTCTAACAAGCACACCAAAAGGTACCAAGTTAAAACCCACCACACAATGTCCAACGTCTAAACACTCCCTACTGCGGGAAGGAGAAACTCTGTAGAGGACTGACCTAAGGGAAGGAGCAGCCAAAACACAGCAGCAGAGTACACATAAAATACACCAAAAAACTTCCTGAAATGCCAAACTCTGGACAGTATATGATCTTTCTTAATTTAGCCATTACTCTCAGGAACAGGAAATGTAACAGATTTTCTGAAAACGCAGAAGACAGAGATCTAAGCAAAATGCCAAGTTGGAGGAATCTATCCCACAAGAAACACCAAGAGGTAATGGCTAGTGATCTAATCAAAACAATTATAAGTAATATGCCTGAACAAGAATTTAAAACACAATCTAAGGGATGCTAGCTGTACTTGAGAAAAGCACAGAATACACTAGGGAGTAACTTACTGCAGAGATAAAATTCTAGAAACTACTCAGGCAGAAATAAAAAGGCTATAACCAAGATGCACAACAGACTGAATGTAGTGACCACAAGGATGGAAGAAGCTGAGGAGCAAATCAATCATACAGAAGTTAAAATTATGGAAAATAATAAAGTTGAAAAGAAGAAGGAAAGAAAAATATTGGATCACGAATGTAGACTTAGGGAACTAAGCGACTCCATAAAGTGTAATAACACTTGTATCATAGAGTCCCAGAAGAAGAGGAGAGGGGAAAGGGGCAGAAGGTTTATTTGAGGGTATTATAGCTGAAAACTTCCTAATCTGGAGAAGGATGCAGACATCGAAATCCAGGAGGCATAAAGAACTCCCATCAAGGGACGCTTGGGTGGCTCAGTTGGTTAAGCAGTTGCCTTCAGCTCAAGTCATGATCCCAGGGTCCTGGGATTGAGTCCCATATCAGGCTCCTTGCTTGGCAGGGAGCCTGCTTCTCCCTCTGCCTCTGCCTGCCTCTCTACCTACTTGTGATCTCTCTCTCTCTCTCTCTGACAAATAAATAAATAAAATCTTAAAAAAAAAAAAAGAACTCCCATCAAAATCAACAAAAGCAACCCAACACCAAGACACAGCATAGTAAAATTTACAAAATACACAGATAAGGAAAGAATCTTGTAAGCAACATGGGGAAAAATTCCTTAACCTAGAAGAGAAAACAAATCAGGTTTGCATCAGATAGATCCGCAGAACCTTACCAGACCAGAGGAGTGGCATGATATATTCAATGTACTGAATGGGAAAAAAATGCAGCCAATAATTCTTTACCTGGTAAGGCTGTCATTCCGAATAAAAGGAGAGAAAAAGAGTTTCCAAGACAAACAAAAACTAAAGGAGTTTGTGACCATTAAGCCAGGTGTGAAAGAAATTTTAAGGGGTCCTGAGTAGAGAAAAAAAAGACCAAAAGCAACAAAAACTAGAAAGTAACAGAGAAAATATCCAGAAATACCAACTTTACAGTTAAAACAATGGCACTAAATTCATATTTATCAATAATCAGTCTGAAAGTAAATGGACTAAATTATTCAATCAAAAGACAAAGGGCAGCAGAATGGATTAAAAAAAAAAAAACGACCTATCTATATGCTGCTTACAAGAGACTCATTTTAGAACTAAAGACACCTACAGATTGAAAGTGAAGGGATGGAGAGCCGTTCATTGTCAAAAGAAGGCCACAGTGACAATCCTTATATAAGAAAACTAGATTTTAGGGGCATCTGAGTGGTTCAGTGGGTTAAGCTGCTGCCTTTGGCTCAGGTCATGGTCTCAGGGTCCTGGGATCAAGCCCCACATTAGGCTCTGTGTTCATCAGGGAGATTGTTTCCCCCCTCCCTCTGCCTGCCTCTCTGCTTACTTGTGATCTCTCTCTCTGTCAAATAAATAAATAAAATCCTTAAAAAAAAAAAAAAGAAAAGAAAACTAGACTTTAAACCAAAGACTGTAAGAAGAGATGAAGAAGGGCACTATATCATAATTAAGGGACCTATCAAACAAGAATTTCTAACAATTGTAAATATTTATGCCCCCAACTTGGGACCTAAATATGTAAATCAAACAACATAAAGAAACTCAGTGACAATAATACAATAATACTAGGGGACTTTAATACTCCTACTTAGAACAATGGACAGATCATCTAGGCAGAAAATCAAAAGTAAACAATGGCTTTGAATGACACACGGACCAGTGGACTTAACAAAGATATTCATAACATTTCATCCATAAGCAGCAGAATACACATTCCTTTTGAGTGCAGACAGAACACTCTCTACAATAGATCGCATACTGGGTCACAAATTAGGCCTCAACAAGTACAAAAAAGATTGAGATCATACTGTGCATAATAGACGACAATGCTACAAAATTTAGAGTCAACCAGAAGAAAAGATTTGGAAAGACCACAAATTCATGGAGGTGAGAAAACATCCTAATAAAAATAAATGGGTTAACTAGGAAATTAAAGAGGAAATTAAAAAGTACACGGAAGCAAATGAAAATGAAAACACACAGCAAAGGCAGTCTTAAGAGAAGTATGTTATAATACAGGCCTACCTCACCAAACAAGAAAAGTCTCAAATATATAACCTATTCTTACATCTAAAGGAACTACAAAAGGAGAAGGAAATAAAGCCTAAAGCCAACAGAAGAAGAGAAATAATAAAGATTAGAGCAGAAATAAATGATACAGAAACAGAAAACAAAAACAAAAACAAAACACAGTAGAACAGATCAATGAAACTAAGAGCTGGTTCTTTAAAAGAATTAAGAAAATTGGTAACTCCCTAGCCAGACTTATCAAAAAGAGAAAGGAACAAATAAATAAAATCACAAATGAAAGAGGAGAGATCACAACCAACACCACAGAAATACAAACAATTATAAGAGAATATTATAAAAAGCTATATGCAGTAAATGGGCAATCTGGAAAATATGTAAAAATTCCTAAAAACATACAAATTACCAAAATTAAAATAGGAAGAATTTAAAAATTTGAATAGACCCATAATCAGCAAAGAAATTATATCAGTAATAAAAAATGTACCAACATCAAGGCATCAATCCCATTTGCAACTGCACCAAAAAACATAAGATGCCTAGGAATAAACCTAACCAAAGAGGTAAATGTTCTGTACTCTGAAAAGTATAGAACACCTATGTAAGAAATTGAAGAGGACATAAATAAATGGAAAAACATTCCATGCCCATAGAGCAAAAGAAACATTGTTAAAATGTCTATACTACCAAAACAACCTACAATTTTAATGCAATCTCTATCAAAATACCACCAGCATTTTTCACAGAGCCAGAACAATTATGGAACCACAAAAGACCCAGAATACCCACAACACCCTGAAAAAGAAAAGCAGAGCTGGAAACATCACAATTCTGGACTTCGAGTTTTATGAAGCTGTAGTCAAGACAGTATGGTACTGGCACAAAAACAGACATATACATCAATGGAACAGAATAGAAACCCTAGAAATGGGCCCTCAATTCTATAGTCCACTAATCTTAGAAAAAGCAGGAAAGAATATCCAATGGAAAAAAGACAGTCTCTTCAATAAATGGTGCTGGGGAAATGGGACAGCCACATTGCAGAAGAATGAAACTGGACCATTTTCTCACACCATACACAAAGATACACTCAAAATGGATGAAAGACCTCAATGTGAGACAGGAATCCATCAAAATCCTAGAGAAGAACACAGGCAGCAACCTCCATGACCTTGGCCATGGCAACTTCTTGCTAGATAAATCCCCAAAGGCAAGGAAAACAAAAGCAAATTGAACTACTGGAACTTCATCGAGATAAAGACCATCAGCACAGTAAATGAAACAACCAAAAAAACACTAAAAGGCACTGTATGTTATGGGAGAAGATTTTTGCAAAGGACATATCAGATAAAGCACTATTATCAAAAATCTATAAAGAACTTATCAAACTCAACACCCAAAAAATAATTAGTTAAGAAACGGGCAAAAGACATGAACAGATATTTCTCCAAAGAAGACATACAGGTGGCTAACAGACACATGAAAAGATGCTCAATATAATTCATCATCAGGGAAATACAAACCACAACCATGATGATACGCCACCTCTCAACTGTCAGAATGGCTAAAATTAACAACACAGAAAATAAGAGGTATTGGTGAGGATGTGGAGCAAGGGGAACCCTCCTACACTGTAGATAGAAATGCAAAGTGGTGCATTCACCGTGGAAATTAGTATAGAGGTTCCTCAAAAAGTTAAAAATAGAACTACCCTATGATCCAGCAATTGCACTACTAGGTATTTAACCACAGGATACAAAAATACAGATTCGAAGAGGCACATGCTCCTCAATATTTATAGCAGCATTATCAACAATAGCCAGACTATAGAAAAAGCCCAAATGTCCATCTACTGATGAATGGATAAATAAGATGTGGTATATGTATATATATCACATATACTATATATGTATATAATGGAATATTACTCAGCTATCAAAAAGAATAAAATATTGCCATTTGCAATGATGTAGATGGAGCTACAGTATATTATGCTAAGTGAATTAAGTCAGGGAAAGACAAATACCATTAGCCATTGATTTCACTAATATGTAGAATTTAAGAAAGAAAACAGATGAACATATAGAAAGGGGGAAAAAAAAAGAGAGGGAAGCAAACCACAAGAGATTCTTACCTATAGAGAATAATCTGAGGGTTGATGGAGGGAGGTGGTTGGGGTATGGGCTAAATAGTTGATGGGTATTAATGAGGGCACTTGTGATGAGCACTGGGTATTATTATATGTAAGTGATGAATCACTACATTCTTTTCCTAAAACTAATGTTTTACTGTATGTTAAATAACATATATTTAAATAAAAATTTAAATCAATTTAAATAAAATTTAATTTTTTTTAAGATTAAAAAAAGAACAACAAAAAACTATACAAAAAGTTAAAAAACTCAAATATAAATACCAGGAATAATTCCATCATTCAATAGCATGCACATACATTTCCATGTAGTTAATGAAAGAAATATCTTATATGGCTAAAATCTTTTAGAATGAGAAGCTCATATATAATTTTGCTTTTTCTTATCAGAAAGATTAAAAACATATTTTAAAGCAGAAAATAAGTTGAAGTTTTGTGGGATTTTTTTGGAAAATAAGATGAAGTTAATTGTAATTGGACTAATGATTTCATGATCTGATTTTTACAAAAGAGCCCCATGTGTCTGCAAATTAAACAAATTTATGAGTCAAATAAGAAGTCATAAGAGAAATTACAATTGAATGACAATAAAGTACTACATATAAAAATCTGTGAAATCCTTTTAACATGATATGCAGTGGAAGATTTATAGTCATAAATTCTTATTTTAGAAGAACTTGATGATTACTGGGCTAAAAGTCCAGAAGATAAATTTGAAAAAGAGCAAATATAATGCAAGTAAAGAAAATAATAAAGATTAAAGCAAAAATTTTTAAAAACAACATATTCAATGGTGAGGGTGATTAAACCAATATCAGAAAATACATTAGAAAATTGATTACTGTAATTTATCATATGGTCACACTCTCAAATTAATGGAGAAAAACTCCATATTCATTCATAATTAAAAAGTCTCAGCATATTAAGGCTACAAATGAACTTCCTTATCCTGAAGAAACAAATCTAAAAATGGTGAAACATTTGTGTAATTCCGTTGAAAATTCAAAAGCAAGAGAAGAAAATTGTAGTGAAGATCCTAGCTTCATAGTAAGACAAGCTAAAAAATAAATATTGATGAGAAATTGCCATTATTCACAATATAATAGACAATCTCAGAAAACTGGTAAATTATTAGAAAAAAACAGAATTCAGAAAGATCGTGGCATATAAAATCAATATGCAAAAATATCAATCATTCCCATTTACCAGCCAAAAATCAAAAAATGTGGGGTTTAAAAAATTTTTTTAAAGATTTTACTTATTTATTTGACAGACAGAGATCACAAGCAGACGCCCCCCCCCACCAGTGTAGAAGTAGACTCCCTGCTGAGCAGACAGCCCGATGGGGTGGGGGCTGGGGTGGGGGCTCGATCCCAGGACCCTGAGATCATGACCTCAGCAGAAGGCTGAGACTTAACCCACTGAGCCACCCAGGCACCTCAGAAAATGTGGTTTTAAACACATTTATACATTTCCCAGTAACAACAAAAACTGTAAGGTAATTAGGAGTGAATCTAACAAAGGAGCTTATAAGTTACATTATTATTATATGGTATATATGGTTTCATATAATGTAGAAAGTAAGTTTCTATTTTACCATTTGGTGCTAGCTTTGTTGGTTGTTTGGCTATTTCTTTTTATAACTCTTAGTCCTCTTCCTCCCTTACTAAGTTTTTTTGTAAACAAATAACCTTAAAAAACACAATTACCTGGTGCAGGACATCAGAAAAAAGCAGAGCAGCAGTGTCAATAATCTTCATTTTCTTCACTAGATGAAGCATTTTATGAATGCACCAAGGAAATGAAGTCATTCTGCAATCCCTCAGAGACTGAAAAATAATAAAGTAAGGCAAAATGGTTTCTTCTGTTATGGTCCATCTCTTTCCCCTGGCCTCAAGTCCTTATTATCCACCATGCTCTCATTTCTATATAATAGATATATTATTCTATATTTCTGTATAATAATATTCCTGTATAACAGTTAAATGGATATTATTAAGAGAGGTCTATTGTAAATTAAGAACATAAATATTGGAAGCATTTTAGAACAGGGTCTAGCACATAAAAATGTTCAGTAAATATGTGCTATTATTACTATTTTCAATGATTTGAATCACTAGAGGAAATTATGTAGCTCTTGAACTTTTTGCCTTGCACAACCTCCTTTGTTTTGTATCTGAGCACTGTTATTCCTATGTCCTACCCCCTACAACCATTATCCTTTTGGACACTGAAGTAGAGTTGAGGCAAATCAGAGTGTAAACGAATGAATGACTGGATGATGCTTTCAAGCAAAACCAGAGCTCATTTTTTTTCTATGCACTATCTCTAAGTCCTAAATCCAGAGCCTCCTTAGTTTCCACTGTTAACCTAGCACTTATTGACCTTTTTATTCAAATATCTGTTTCACTCCTACTATTCACCAGGCCTTGTCATCCATTCCCTACAGTTTCCCGCACAATGCCTAGTCCTTTTCAAGGGCTCCGTAAAGGTTTATTGCATGAATGAAGAAAGGATGCCCTGTTTCCTTGGATTACAAGAATCTGTGAGGCTTGGGTCAGATTTGGTTTTCTTTTTTGTATTCTAGGTCATCTAAATAAAAGGTTGTTTCTCTGATAGTAAAAACTGGACTCCTAAAAATACATCATTTGATTGAAAATCTTCAACGGTTACCACCACTTTTGGATTAAACTACATACTCTTTAGCATAACATTAAAGGTCCTGCAACACTCTGTTGCACCTCCAAGTCTTTCTCCTTGCTTCTTGCTTCTCCAAGCTTTTCACAGAAGGCTGCTTTGGGGCTTTTGTACTGGAAACACCAGGCCTGAAAAGCATTCTCTCGCTTTCCACAAGACAGATGTCACTCATCCTTTAAGGCCCACCCAAAGTTCCCCTTTCCTTATTGATGGGCATGATTACCACCAGGCAGAATGGCTTTGTCCATCCTGAGTGATCCCTGCATACCCCAAACAAGCACTTGGGTTTACACAGTGTAACTTTTTTTTTTTTTTAAACTTGGTAAATTTTCCTGCCACACACAGAGACAACATACATTCCTTGAGACTTTAAGAATACTCTCTGTCACCACAGGAATTAGGTCTGTTAGCATATGAATGAGGCCTTCCAAATGTTATTGATCTTGAACCAATGACTTTTTTAAAATGGGAAAGTTTCAAATATACACAAAAATAGTGGAAACAGCATAATGAATCACCCAGTTATGATCAAATCATGAACATTTTGTTTGTAAACCCCCACTTCGGCCCCACTGAATTACTTTTAAGCATATCAAAAGATTTAAATCTAGTTCTTAAAAAATATAATAATTACCACAGTTAATATATTAAAAATAACTACTTAATGTCAATAAATATCCATAATTTCACCCAAACATATTTCGTGAAAGAGCTATTTAATGCTCCCTTTTTTGTTGTTGTTTGTTTTGTTTTTCCACTTTGAAATCGTTGAAAGAATACAGAAAGAGGGAAGAGATCTGGGAAATTGCATAATTAAGTTGCAGAGAGCCTGGATGTTTAAGATGAGAAAGATTCTGACCTGGTTTGGGGTGGGAGAAGTATATTCTACTACTTCTCCGGAGGAGGAGGGTGCGATTTCAGGCCGGGTGATGCAGGAGAGGGTGCGGAGGGGAGAGGGTTACTACCTCCGTTGGGGGTTCCTTCAGGATAATCCCACCGTGGAGCTAGGAGACAGCGCTTTTTTGGAGGCCTGGTTTCCCGCGTATTTCCAGGTGGGAGCGTGGATGTCCCGGAGGCGCAAGGTTGGTCCCCCATAAGGATTATAATACTGGGCGTCAGCTCTCTCTGGTGGGCCCTGCCAGGCTGAGACCTGAGATGGCGGCCAGTCCCTTCCAGGCACAGAGCTTCCTCCCGGTTTCGCGTTTACCGTATTTCCTGTATCCTGAAACGCATATCCCCTCTCCGCCTCCGCCCTCCCCTTTCTACTCCACCCTATTTTAACGTTTCTACAGGGGAGGGTCTTAAGACGAGGCGTATATTTAATATTTAATGTTTTTCCTCTGCTCGTCCCCCCCAAGTGTAACTAAATCTATGTTCTGTTTTATACAATCTATGCCATTTTAAGATTAAAAGAAATTTAGATTTACTCCTAAACGGTAAACTCTGCATAGATTGTGGAAAAGCGCGGAGCTGGGAGGGAAGTTGCGCAGGTGTGGGGGAAGGGGGAGAACAAAGAAATTATTCAAAACCTAAGGGCTTTACTATAGAGTTGCCCATGCGCAACACAGAGCCATGAAACTATTTAGGACAGTTTAAAAAGCAATATGCGAACCTGATAGTTGACTGAAGTGCCAAATAGCACACCAGCATTGACCATGGTAATTGAATGTGTAAAATAAATTCACCGTATGTCATAGAATGTAATGTCACTTATTCCTTTGTATTTTAACAATTTAGAAATATCTGAAGGCTTACTTTTTAAAATGTCTAATATTTTAAAATATTTCAACATCTACAAAATTTCAGTTGATGAATCTCAGTCTCAATTGATGGAATGTCATACTTTAATTGGCAATAATTTTGTTCTGTTTCCCAGAGTTATGGAAAATTATAATTCATCTTATTATATGGTGTATTATATTCTATGATATATGGTAAGTAATCAGAAAAGGGTGCGCTGTGGTTTATAAGAAAAGGCTACTGGAACTTCTTAGACCTTTCTCATTCACGTCCATCCACCTTTGGCTATGCACAAACTAGACCACAATTTTACATCATTGTCCTTAGTGCTTTATAATAGAGAGAGTTCAATCCTTAATGTCAAAATAGAACTGACTTTTAAAATACCCTGTTAGGGACGCCTGGGTTGCCCAGTGGTCTAAGCCTCTGCCTTCACTTAGGCCCTGGTCTCAGGGTCCAGGGATCCAGCTCTGCATCAGGCTCTCTGCTCAGCGGGGAGCCTGCTTCCCCCTCTCTCTCTGCCTGCCTTTTTGCCTACTTGTGATCTCTCTCTGTCAAATAAATAAATGAAATCTTTAAAAAAATAAAAATAAGTAAAATACTCTGTTATTTATAAGCTCTGTGATATTTAAGTAGTCGATTAAACACTTAGAGCTATAATTTCCAGGAGATATTAATTTCTTCCTTTTAAAACTGTTGCCATAATCAAGCTTCATGTATTTAAAATACTTGTTAACCATCATCGCCTCTCATCTTCACCATCACTGCCTTCCTCTAAGTACCAGTGCAGCCCTTTACACAAACTAGATACTAAATAAAAGTTTAGGAAATAAATGACCCTGTGGTTTTCTATCAAATGTTACCAATAAAGAAAAATACTGTAGCAGTGGGTTAATGAAAACATATGAAGGGAAATCAAGGGAAGCAATACTTTAGATTTAGAAAAGCTGTTGGGACTAGACATAGCATGTGGGAATCACCAACATAAATCTGGTAGTTGCACAGAGATGGATGTTATCCTCAAGAGAAAACATAAAGAAAAAGGAAGCAGGCTAAAGACAGAATATTGAGTAATTATAGACAGAGGAAGAGTAGTCTACTGCAAAGACTGAGAAAGAGTAGCCAAAGTCAAAGGAGAGGACTCTAACCTAGTGTTTCTCACTTTTGGCACTACTGACATTTGAGGCCAGATTCCTGTCTGTGGGAGGGGCCTGCCCTGTGCTTTGTAGAATGTTTAGCAGTGTACCAATGTAGGGCAGTAGCACATCCTCACCACCTTTAAAATGAAAAATGTCTCCAGACACTGCCAAATGTCCTCTGGGAGACAAAGTCATCCCCACTAAGAACCATTGGCCTATTCCTAATCTACCGAGCTTGCTCCTTTTCTAGTCTTCTTTATTTCAGTGACTGTCATCCCTTCTACCCAGTTGTACAAGTCAAACCTTATTACTATGCTTTATACTGCAGACTATTTCATTATTTTCCAAAGTAAGTTAAGTAACATTTTTGCAATCTTTTCAGATCTGCTTCTCAATCTGTAAAACTAGAGACTTTAAGAGCATAAGTTGAAATTAAGTTGTTTTATAGCCACTACTTTAGTAAATTAAGATAAATGTTGCCTATTTTAGTAAAATAACAAAAATTAAAAATTGTATCAAATCCAGATGTGTTATATTTATGGTAAACATTTGACTTGTGAAAACAGTCCCAATATAAAGCTGCTGCCATCAACCTGGATTATTTATATCTCAACTGGATTTATTTATTTTTATTTTTAATTGTAGTAAAATATAAAATTTTCCATCTTAATCATTTTTAAGTGTACAGTTCAGTAGTTGAGTATATTCACAATGTTGTACAACCAATCTCCAGAATGTTGTCGTACTCATTAAACAATGCCTTCCCTTTCCCCCTCTCCCAGTCCTTGGTTACTACCATTATAGTCCCAACTGGATTTTGTTTGTTTATTTTTGTTATACTAAAATGGAGAACTAAAACCTTTTACAGCTAGGTCTCAAAAGGATTTTTCCCCATCAGCTTTTCCAAGTTAAACTTTTTTATTAAACATTGTTGAAATAGGTGAATGTGAATCATAAAACCAAAAGAGGACACCTTTAGGCTGAAGGGCTAGCATACCAGATTTGAAAAGTGTTACAGATCTGAATTTCTTTCATAATTTAAAGTGCTCAAAAGATGACAACAGATGTGCAAGAGGGGAGTGTTTTCTATAAATGGTGATGGAAAACCGGATAGCCACATGAAAAAGAATGACAAAAGGTTGATATCCAGAATCTATAATGAACTCCTCAAACTCAACACACACGAAACAGGCAAACATATCAAAAAATGGGAAGAAGATATGAACAGACACTTCTCCCATCAAGACATACAAATGGCTATCAGACACATGAAAAAATGTTCATCATCACTAGCCCTCAGGGAGATTCAAATTAAAACCACATTGAGATATCACCTTACACCAGTTAGAATGGCCAATATTAACAAAACAGGAAACAACATGTGTTGGAGAGGATGTGGAGAAAGGGGAACCCTCTTCCACTGTTGGTGGGAATGCAAGTTGGTGCAGCCTCTTTGGAGAACAGTGTGGAGATTCCTCAAGAAATTAAACATAGAACTTCCCTATGACCCTGCCATTGCACTCCTGGGTATTTACCCCAAAGATACAGATGTAGTGAAAAGAAGGGCCATCTGTACCCAATGTTTATAGCAGCAATGGCCACGGTCGCCAAACTATGGAAAGAACCAAGATGCCCTTCAACGGACGAATGGATAAGGAAGATGTGGTCCATATACACTATGGAGTATTATGCCTCCATCAGAAAGGATGAATACCCAACTTTTGTAGCAACATGGACGGGACTGGAAGAGATTATGCTGAGTGAAATAAGTCAAGCAGAGAGAGTCAATTATCATATGGTCTCACTTATTTGTGGAGCATAACAAATATGGAGGACAAGGGGTGTTAGAGAGGAGAAGGGAGTTGGGCTAAATTGGAAGGGGAGGTGAATCTTGAGAGACTATGGACTCTGAAAAACAATCTGAGGGGTTTGAAGTGGCGGGGGGGGTGGGAGGTCGGGGTACCAGGTGGTGGGTATTATAGAGGGCATGGATTGCATGAAGCACTGGGTGTGGTGAAAAAATAATGAATACTGTTTTTCTGAAAATAAATAAATTAACTTAAAAAAAGAATGAAACTGGATCACTGTTACACCATACTCAAAAATTTACTCAAAACAGAGTAAAGTCTTGAATGCAAGACCATAAACCATAAAACTCCTTGAAGAAATCATAGGCTATAAGCTCCTTGACATCAGTCTTGGTGATACCTTTTTTTTTTTTTTTTTAAATCTGGCTCCAAAGGCAATGAGAACAAAAGCAAAAATAAACAAATGGGACTACATCAAACTAAGAAGCTTCTGCATAGTGAAGGAAACCATCAACAAAATAAAAATGCAATGTACTTAATGGAAGAAAATATTTGCACATTGTATATCTGATAAGGAGCCAATATCCATAAGTGTATAAAGAACTCATATGACTCAATAGCAAAAACAAAAATCTGATTAAAAAATGGACAGAGGATCCTAATAGACATTTTCTGATTTCTTTTGGAAATTAACTTTCATCTCAAGGCCAAGAAGTTTTCTCTTACATGTGCAATTTCTTAATTGTTTTTAAGTACCAATCTCAGGAAAAAACCATGGAGTTTTTGTAAGATTTTCATAAAATGGAAAATAAGAATGATTTGGAGTGAGACTAGACATATGATTTATTTTGTTTTATTTTATGTTTTCAATATAATGTTAAACTAGAATTTTTAAAAGTATTCTATAAAGTAAAAATAATGAAGCAAAAAGATCTATTAGCTCTTTGCCTAGAAAACCTCCTTAAATGCTTGGGGGGAGATGAACAGAGTGTAAATTTGTATATGTTGACATATGCAGATGCATGTGTGTGAGATGTATGTACCTGTCTATGTGTTGTTTTTTTATTTCAAAAAGGGGATCATATAATCACAGCTTTTGAACATAGGTTTTTGGTGTTTTTAACTTCACCATATAGTTTGCTGCTTTTTCCACATAATCTTGCTTCTCATTGTTAAATTTTTTTAATGGCTGTACACAATCCCATTATATGCACTTACGTTGATTTTTTATCCATATTCCATAAAATTCACCTTTTTATAGTATCTAATTTGACATGTTTAAGTATATTCACAAAATTGTGCATCTATCTCCACTATTTAATTGAAGAACATTTTCATCAATCCAAAAAGAAAACATGTACACTTTAATGGTCACTTCCAATCCTTCCCAGCCCCTGGAAACTACTAATTTATTTTCTCTCTCTATGGATGTGTCTATACTGGACATTTCATATGAATGGAATCATATGATAAATGGTCTTATGCATTTGGATTCTTTCACTAAGCATATTTTTCAGGTTCATGATTTTGTACAATGAATCAGTGTTTCATTTTTAAAATTAAAAAATTATTATGGTACATGCACATAACAAAGTTTATTTTTTATTTTGAAAAATCTTAATCATCTTAATAATTTTGAAGTGCACAGCTCAGAAGTATTAGGTGTTATGCAATGATCTCCAGAAGTCTTCATCTTGCTAAATGGAAATGCTATAACCATTAAGCAACAACTCCTCACTCACCACTTCCCCTAACCCCTAGCAACCACCTTTCTACTTTCCATCTTTATAAGCTTAATTACTCTAGTACCTCATTAAAATAGAATCATACAATATTAGTCTTCTTATGAAGGATTCATTTTGCTTTTATAATGCCCTCAAGGTTCATTCATGTTGTAGCATGTGTCAGAATTATCTTCCCTTTAAAAGGTGAATATGTGCCAGGATTTCCTTCCTTTGAAAAGCTGAATAATATTCCATTGGAAGTATATACTACAGTTTATTCATCCATTCCCCTGTTATTCTACATTAGGGTTGCTTCCTTGTTTGGACTATTGAGAATAATGCCTCCAAGAACATGGGTATACACATATCTCTCGAAGGTCCTGCTTTCAAGTTTTATGGATATGACCCAGAAGTGGAATTAATGGATCATGCAGTAATAATTCAATATGTAATTTTTTGAGGAAACACCAAAATATTTTCCATAGTGGTTGCACCTTTTGACATTTTCACCGAGTGCACAAGGGCTTCTATATCACCAGGGCAATATCACCTTGCCAAGGATTAATTATTATTATTATTATATTTTTATTTGTTATTATTTGATATGCATCATTTTTTTGCTGTTTCTTCACAATCATTTTTGAAAAATGAAGCATGATTAGGGTGCCTGTGTAGTTCGGTCAGTTAAACATCAGTCATGATCCCACAGTCCTGGGATCAATTCCCAAATCGGGCTCCTTGCTCAGCAGAGATCCTGGTTCTCCCTCTCACTGTACCTGGTTCTCCCTCTCCCTCTGCTTGCTCCTCCCTTTGCCTGCTGCTCCCCCTGCTTGCTTGTACACATGTACTCGCTCTCTCTCTCTCTCTCTCTCTCTGTCAAATAAATAAATAAATCTTAAGAAATTTAAAAATATCCCCATACATATTTAGAGAATTAATTTTTTTTGTCATGAGAACTTCTGAGATTTACTCCATTTAACAATACTCAAATTGGTACTACAGCATTAAAGTATAGTCGACAAGTAATACATTATGTACCCAGGACTGACTGAGTGACTGACTGACTTTAGTTAGCTAGTTAGTTTCAAGTTCTTTAAATTTATTTAAATTGCTTTTTTAAAATTTAAAATCAATTAATTAAAATACAATGTACTACTAGCTTCAGAGGTAAAATTAAGTGATTCACCAATTGCATGTAACGCCCAATGTTTACTGCATCAAGTGCCCTCCGTAATGCCCATAACCCACGTACCCCATCTGCCTACCCACTTTCCCACCAGAAATCTTCAGTTTATTTCCTATAGTTAAGAGTTTTTTTATGGTTTTTAATCCTACTTCAATTTCACCTATATTTTATTTTTCCTTCCCATCCCCTATGCTGTTTTGTTTCTTAAATTCCTCATACAACTGAAATTACATGGCACTTTTCTTTCTCTAACATACTTCTCTTAGCCTATTACCCTCTAGTTCCACCCGTGTTGTTGCAAATGGTAAGTTTTCATTATTTTGGTGGCTGAGTAATATTCCATTGTATATATATACACACCACACCTTCTTTATCCGTTCATCTGTCTAGGGACTTCTGGGCTCTTTCCATATTTTGGCTATTGTGTACATTGTTGGTATAAACATTGGGGTGCATGTGTACCTTTGACTCACTATGTTGTATCTTTTGGATAAATAGCTAGTAGTAAATTTGTTAGGTTGTATGGTAACTCTATTTCATATTGTTTTCCAGAGTGGTGATAGCAGTTTGCATTCCCACCAACAGTATAAAAGGCTTCCTCTATGTCCACATCCTCACCAACATCTGCTGTTTCCTGACTTGTTAATTTTAGTTATTCTGACTCATGTAGCAGTGGTGTGTCATTGTGGTTTTGATTTCTATTTCCGTGATACAAAGGGATGTAGAACATTTTCTCATGTGTCTGTTGGTCATTTGCATGTCTTCATTGGAAAAATGTCTGCTCATGTGTTCTGTCTATTTCTTGACTGGTTCATTTGTTTTTGGGGTGTTGAGTTTGATAAGTTCTTTATAGATGTTGGATACTAGCCCTTTATCCGATAATACATTTGTAAATATCTTCTCCCAGTGTGTAGGTAGCCTTTTAGTTTTGTTCACTGTTTCCTTTGCTGTGCAAAAGCTTTTTATCTTGATGAAGCTCCAGTGATTCACTTTTGCTTTCATTTCCATTGCCTTTGAGATCTGTCTATCAAGAAGTTGCTGCAGCCAATGTCAAAGAAGTTGCTGCCTATGTTCTCCTCTAGGATTTTGTTGGATTCCTGTCACACATTTAAGTCTTTCACCCATCCTGACTTTATTTTTGGGTATAGTGTAACAAAAATAGTCCAGTTTCATTCTTCTGCATGTGGCTGTCCAATTTTCTCAACACCATTTCTTCAAGAACTATTTTCCATTGGATGTTCTTTCTTGCTTTGCCAAAGATTAGTTGACCATAAAGTTGAGGGTCCTTTTCTGAGTTCTTTTTTGTGTTCAATTGATCTATGTCTCTTTTTTTGTGCCAGTACCATGCTGTCTTTCTCACTACAGTTTATAATACAACTTGAAGTCTGGAATTGTGATGTTCCCAGTTTTTTTATTTTCTTTTTCAACATTCCTTTGGCTACTCGGGGTCTTTTCTGGTTCCATACGATTTTTTAAAAAAGATTTTATTTATTTATTTGACAGAGAGAGAGAGAGAGAGAGAGAGAGATCTCAAGTAGGCAGAGAGGCAGGCAGAGAGAGGAGGAAGCAGGCTCACTGCTGAGCAGAGAGCCCAATGTGGGGCTTGATTCCAGGACCCTGAGACCATGACCTGAGCCGAAGGCAGAGGCCTAACCCACTGAGTCACCCAGGCACCCCTCGATATGAATTTTAAGATTATTTTTTTCAGCACTGTGAAAAATGTTTATGGTATTTTGATAGGTATTGCATTGAATGTGTAGATTGTTCTGGGAAGCATACAGATTTTAACATTTGTTCTTCCATTCCATGAGCATAGAATGTTTTTCAATTTCTTTGTGTCTTCCTCCATTTCTTTTTTAAAAATATTTTATTTATTTATCTGAGAGAGAGAGACAGAGAGTGAAAGTGGGGAGGGGTAGAGGGAGAAGCAGGTTCCCCGCTGAGCAGAGAACCTAACAAAGATCTTGATCCCAGGACGTGGGATCATGACCTGAGCCAAAGGCAGATGCTTAATGACTGAGCCACCCAGGATTCCCTCTTCCTCCATTTCTTTCATAAGTATTCTATAGTTTTCAGAGTACAGATCTTTTAATTTGGTTAGGTTTATTTGTAGGCATAGTAAGGTTTTGGGTGCAATTATAAATGGGATCAATTCTTTCATTTCTTTCTTCTCTCTCATTGTTAGTGTATAGAAATACAACTGACTTCTCTGCATTGATCATATATCCTGACACTTTGCAAATTCCTGTATGAATTCTAACAGTTTTGGAGTGGACTCTTTTGGTCTTTTGGTGGACTCTTTGACTTCTTGCTTGCTGATTTGGATGCCATGTATTTCTTTTTGTTGCCTGATTGCTGAGGCTAGGACTTCCAGTAGTATGTTGAACGATAGTGGTGAGAGTGTACATCCCTGCTGTGTTCCTGACCTTAGGGGAAAAGCTCTGTTTCATTCTGTTGAAGATGATATTTGCTATAGGTTTTTTGTTTATGGCTTTTATGATATCGAGCTATGTTCCCTCGGTCTCTACATTGCACAGAGTTTTAATCTAGAAAGGATGCTATAATTTGTCAAATGCATTTTCTGCATCAATTGAGAGGATCATATGATTCATATCTTTTCTTAATGTGGTGTATCAAGTTAATTGATTTGCAGATGTTGAACGACTCTTACATCCCAGGGATAAATCCCACCTGGTTGTGGTGGATAATCCTTTTAATGCACTGTTGGATCCTATTAGCTAGGATCTTGTTGAGAATTTTGGCAACCATATTCATCAGGGATATTGGTCTGAAATTCTCCTTTTTGATGGAGTCTTTGCCTGGTTTGGGGATCAAGGTAATGCTGGTCTCACAGAATGAGTTTGGAGTTTTCCTTTCATTTCTCTCTTTTAAAAACTGCTTCAGAGAGATAGGTATTAATTCTTCTTTAAATGTTTGGTTGAATTCTTCTGGGAGGCCATCTGGCCCCAGACTCTTTTTTGTTGGGATATTTTTGATAACTGCTACAATTTCTTTGCTGCTTATTAGCCTGTTCAGGTTTCCTATTTCTTCCTGTTTCAGTTTTGGTTGTTTATATATTTCTAAGAATGCACCCATTTCTTTAAATTGCCTAATTTGTTGGCATATAGTTGCTCATAATATGTTCTTAAAATTATCTGTTTTTCCTTGGTGTTTGTTGTGATTTATCCTATTTCATTTATGATTTTATTTGTCTGGATTCTTTCTCTTTTCTTTTTCAAAATCTTCCTAGGGGTTTATCAATCTTACCCTTTCAAAGAACCATCTCCTAGTTTTGTAGATCTGTTCTACTGTTCTTTTAATTTGTATTTCATTGATTTCTGCTCTAATCATGATCATTTCTCTTCTTCTGCAGGATTTAGGTTTTATTTGCTGTTTTTGTTCCAGCTCCATTAGCTGTAAGATTATGTTGTGTATTTGAGACTTTTCTTGTTTCTTGAGAAAGACCTGTAGTGCTGTATACTTCCCTCTTTGGACTGCCTTTGCTCCATCCCAAAGGTTCTGAACTCGTGTTTTCATTTTCTTTCCATGAATTCTTCAAATTCTTCTTTAATTTCCTGGTTGTCCCATTCATTGTTTAGTAGGATGCTCTTTAACCTTTATATATTGGTGTTCCTTCCAATATTCTCCTGTAATTGAGTTCAAGTTTTAAAGCATTGTGGTCTGAAAATGTGCAGGGAATGATCCCAATCATTTGGTATTGGCTAGACGTTATTTGTGACCTAGTATGTGATCTATTATGGAGAATGTTCCATCTGCACTCAAGAAGAATGTGAATTTTGTTGCTTTAGGATGAAACACTCTGAATAATCTGTTAAGTCCTTCTGGTCAAGTGGGTCATTCAAAGCCCTTGTTTCCTTGTTGATTTTCTGCTTAAATGATCTGTCCCTTGCTGTGAGTGGGGTTTTAAAGTCCCAACTATTATTGGATTATTTTCAATGTGTCTCTTTAATTTCGTTCTTAATTAGTTTATCTAATTTTCTGCTCCAAAGGTAGGGGCTTAAATATTCACAAGTGTTAGATCTTCCTGTTGGACAGGCCCCCTTTTTTGATACAGAGTTCTTCCTCATCTCTTATTACAGGACTGGTTTAAAAATCTAACTTGTCTGATATGGATATGGCTACCCTAGATTTCTTTTGATGTCCATTAGCATGATAAATGTCTCTCTACCCACTCACTTTCAATCTGGAGGTGTCTTTGGGTCTAAAATGAGTCCCTTGTAATCAGCATATCAATGGCTCTTCTTTTTCTTTTTTCTTTCTTTCTTTAATTTAATTTAATTTAATTTTTTTCAGCGTAACAGAATTCATTGTTTATGCATCACACCCAGTGTTCCATGTGCCCTCCATAATAGCCACCACCAGAATCCCCCAAGCTCCCACCCCTGCCCCTTCAAAACCCTCAGATTGTTTTTCAGAGTCTATAGTATCTCATGGTTCATCTCCTCCTCCAACTTCCCTCAGCTCCCTTCTCCTCTCCATCTCCCCATGTCCTTCGTGTTATGTCTTATGGTCCACAAATAAGTGAAACCATATGATAATTGACTCTCTCTGCTTGACTTATTTCACTCAGCATAATCTCTTCCAGTCCCATCCATGTTGATACAAAAGTTGGGTATTCATCCTTTCTGATGGAGGCCTTATACTCCATAGTGTATATGGACCACATTTTCCTTATCCATTCATCCATTGAAGGGCATCTTGGTTCTTTCCACAGTTTGGTGAGCATGGCCATTGCTGCTATGAACATTGGGGTACAGATGGCCCTTCTTTTCACTACATCTGTATCTCTGGGGTAAATACCCAGTAGTGCAATTGCAGGATCATAGGGAAGTTCTATTTTTAATTTCTTAAGAAATCTCCACACTGTTTTCCAAAGTGGCTCCACCAACTTGCATTCCCACCAACAGTGGAAGAGGGTTCCCCTTTCTCCACATCCTCTCCAACACACGTTGTTTCATGTTTTGCTAATTTTGGCCATTTTAACTGGTATAAGGTGGTATCTCAATGTGGTTTTAATTTGAATCTCCCTGGTGGCTAGTGATGATGAACATTTTTTCATGCGTTTGATAGCCATTTGTATGTCTTCATTGGAGAAGTGACTGTTCATGTCTTCTGCCCATTTTTTGACATGATTATCTGTTTTGTGTGTGTTCAGTCTGAGAAATTCTTTATAGATCCTGGATATCAGCCTTTTTTGTCTGTACTGTCATTTGCAAATATCTTCTCCCAATCGGTGGGTTCCCTCTTTGTTTTGTTGACTGTTTCCTCTGCTTTGCAGAAGTTTTTGATCTTGATGAAGTCCCCAAAATTCATTTTCGCTTTTGTTTCCTTTGCCTTTGGAGACATATCTTGAAAGAAGTTGCTGTGGCTGATATCGAAAAGGTTACTGCCCATGTTCTCCTCTAGGATTCTAATGGATTCCTGATTCACGTTGAGGTCTTTCATACATTTCGAGTTTATCTTTGTGTATGGTGTAAGAGAATGGTCGAGTTTCATTCTTCTACACATAGCTGTCCAATTTTCCCAGCACCATTTATTGAAGAGACTGTCTTTTTTCCACTAGATTTTTTTTTTCCTGCTTTGTTGAAGATTATTTGACCATAAAGTTGAGGGTCCATATCTGGGTTCTCTACTCTGTTCCACTGGTCTGTGTGTCTGTTTTTATGCCAGTACCATGCTGTCTTGATTTTTACAGCTTTGTAGTAAAGCTTGAAATCAGGTAGCGTGATGCCACCATTTTTGCTTTTTTTCAACATTTTAGCGATTTGTGGTCTCTTCTGATTCCATACAAATTTTAGGATTATTTGCTCCAGCTCCTTGAAAAGTAGCGGTGGAATTTTAATCAGAATGGTATTAAAAGTACAGATTGCTCTAGGCAGTGTAGACATTTTAACAATGTTTATTCTTCTGATCCAAGAGCATAGAATGGTCTTCCATCTTTTTGTGTCTTCTTCAATTTCTTTCATGAATGTTCTGTAGTTCCTCGAACACAGATCCTTTACCTCCTTGGTTAGGCTTATTCCCAGGTATCTTATAGTTCTTGATGGTATAGTAAATGGAATTGATTTTCTAAATTCTCCTTCTGTGTTTTCATTGATTTATAAGAAAGCAACTGATTTCTGTGCATTGAGTTTGTATCCTGCCACAATACTAAATTGCTATATGAGTTCTAGTTGTTTGGGGGTGGAGTCATTTGGGTTTTCCATATAAAGTATCATGTCATCTGTGAAGAGAGAGTTTGACTTCTTCATTGCCAATTTGAATACCTTTTATTTCACTTTGCTATCTGATTGCTGTTGCTAGGACTTCTAATACTATGTTGAACAGGAGTGGTGAGAGTGGGCATCCTTGTTGTGTTTCTGATCTCAGTGGGAAGGCTGTGAGCTTTTTCCATTGAGGAGGATATTTGCTGGGTTTTTCATAGATAGATTTTATGAAGTTGAGGAATGTTCCCTCTATCCCTATACTTTGAAGCGTTTTCATCAGGAACGGATACTAGATTTTGTCAAATGCTTTTTCTGCATCAATTGATAGAACCATGTGGTTCTTCTCTCTTCTCTTATTGATTTGTTCTATCACATTGATTGATTTGCCAATGTTGAACCATCCTTGCAACCCAGGAATGAATCCCACTTGGTCATGGTGGATAATCTTTTTAATGTGCTATTGGATCCTATTTGCTAGGATCTTAGCATCCACATTCATCAGGGATATTGGTCTGAAATTCTCCATTTTTGGTGGGGTCTTTGCCTGGTTTGGGGATCAGAGTAATGCTGGCTTCCTAAAAAGAGTCTGGAAGTTTTCCTTCTGCTTCAATTTTTTGAAACGGCTTCAGGAGAATAGGTGTTATTTGTTCTTTGAAAGTTTGGTAGAATTCCCCAGGGAATCCATCAAGTCCTGGGCTCTTGTTTTTTGGGAGGCTTTTGATCACTGCTTTAATATCATTACTAGGTATCAGTCTATTTATCTTATATGAGAATCATTACCCCAACCTTCTTTTGAGGCCTGTTGGCATGAGAGACGCTTCTCCATCCCTTCACTTTCAGTCTGTGTGTATCCTTAGGTTCAAAATGTGTCTCTTGTAGACAACATATGGATGGGTCCTGGCGTTTTATCCAATCTGCAACCCTGTGTCGTTTTATGGACACATTTAGGCCCTTCACATGAGAGTGATTATTGAGAGATACGTTTTTATTGACATCGTCTTACCTGTGAAGTCTTCGTTTCTATAGATTGCCTCCATATATTTCTATTCAATGATATTCTTAGGATTTTTCCTCTTTCATAACCCCCCCCCTAATATTTCTTGCAGTGTTTGCTTGATGGCCGCATACTCTTTTAAAACTTGTGGGTCTTGGAAGCTCTTTATCTCTCCATCCATTTTGAATGCCAGTCAAAATGGCATTCTTGCTGGATAAAGAATTCTTGGCTGCATGTTCTCCTCATTTAGTGCCCTGAATATGTCTTGCCAGCCCCTTCTGGCTTGACAGGTTTCTCTGGACAGGTCTTACCGTATTCTGATGGGCTTTCCTGTGTATATAAGGAATTTCTTTGTCCTAGCTGCTTTCAAAAGCCCTGTCTACAATTATGATTCATCATTCTCACTATCAGGTGTCTTGAGGTCTTTCTAGGTTCTATAACCTTGGGGGGAGACCATCCTGCCTCTAGTACACGAATACTGGTTCCATTCGCAAGATTGGGAAAATTTTCATGGAGAATTTGTTCAACTATATCTTCTAGTCTTCTTTCTTTCTCTTCCCCCTCAGGGATTCCAATAGTTCTGACTTTGGGACGTTATATGGCGTCATTTATTTCTCTAATTCTGTTTTCATGGCTTCTAAGCTGTTTGTTCCAGACTTCCTCCTGATCCTTTTTCTCTATCTGTTTGTCCTCCAGATCAATAATTCTATCTTCTGTCTCTGTTACCCTAGCTTTTAGACAATTTAGATTTGATTGGAACTCTTTGAGAACATTGTGAACATCATCCCTGGTGGTTTTCACTTCTGCCCTAATCAATTCCATTTTTTTCATCCATGGATTTCTCCAACCTAGCTATTGCCTGGAAAATTGTTAGCCTGAATTCCCTTTCCAACATATTGCCTATGCCCATAGCCATTAGCTCTGTTGCAGAAGGCCCAGTCTCTGAATTTTTCTTCTGTTGGGCATTCTTCCTCCTAATCATTTTGGTGAGAGATGACTGAACAGATGTAGCTGAATGTATTGACTGTGGTGCAGTCAAGGTGTACCCTGGAACACTTCTGAGCAATCACGTGTCCCCACCCAAAATAAGGAAAAAAGAAAGAAAAAGAGAGAGAGGGATACAGGAAAAGAAAGATAAAATAAAGAGAAGGCCCAGCCCAAATGGGCCCTAAGGTAAAATTTATGAAGTATACAAACAAAAATAGAGAAATAAAAAGACTGATAAAAGTAGATGACAAGAGAAAGAAAGAAAAAAAAAAAAGAATCTTATCCAAAAGAACCCCAAGTGTAAGATTTATATACTACCAGGACAAAAACAAATACATAGAAACACTGGTGGAGGAAACAGATTGGTGAGTGGTTGTAAATTCTCAGTGTGGCGAGGAGGGTTATTTTGATTCTTCCTGGATGTATCTTGATATCTTTGTTAAAGAACCCACTTTTCCTAAGATAAAGGGGGATTAAAAACTGGTTTACCTATAGGGGTAGCATTGATTGGGGGAAGAGGATTACCTTGAAGTTCAACTCTATATGAATATTAAAAAATAAAAATAAATAAATAATAAACTAAAGTAAAATTAAATTTAAAAAATTTAAAAAATAGAAAAGCAGAAGAAAAGCACAGATATATGTATCAAAAAATTCAGGTTAAAAGGTTATTATGGAATTTGGTGTACTGGACATCTCACTGTGATGGTAAATAGGTTAAAAAATTAACTATATAAACACCTCCTCCCCCCGAGAGAGGTGTATGCAGGCACCAGCTGGAGCTCTCTTGGATGCTCTCTTGGACCTGGAGAGTCTGAGCACTTGTAGCCAGGGCCAACAAGAAAATCTCAGTGCGCTATCACTGCTTGGAACCTCTCTGGTGATCTGGAGCTTCCCAGAAAGCTGTGGCTCTTGTGGTTTTGGGTACAAGCAGGAGTTCTTGTGACCCCAGAGACCATGACTGGGAACGTCCTCTGCCAGCAGCCGAGAGGGAATTTATGTGCTCTGGAGCACCCAGAGGGGAACAGACTGAGGCTTCTCTTTGAGAGGGAGGTCTGGGTACAGTTTGCTTTCCTCTAAAGCTCCAACAAACGTCAAAAGTTACCAAGGTGAGAGAAAACAAAGGAACAAACAAAAAACCCTCCAGAGAACAAAAGCCTGAAAAAGGGGTTTCGTCAGAGCCCACCCCCTTGATGGGGGCAGGAGTTCTTAATTCAGGGAACACTGCCTGAAAAACCACACATCAGGCCCCTCCCCCAGAAAGCCAACAACAACAACAACAAAAAAGACAAGAGAACAACCACCACTACTTCGTAGTTAAAACTTTTATTTTTAATTTATTCCCACTACTCCAGTTCCCTTTTTATACATAATCTTTTAACCTATTTACCATCACAGTGAGATGCATATTCCATCATTTTAATGTTTTATATAAATGATTCACTCTTCTGCTTTGTTTATCTTCATTTTTATGGCCTCCACTTGGGGCTGCATCTCAGTGAGATAATTTTTTATATCAGCTTGTGTAGATTTCAGTTCTTCAATCTCTACTGCAAGGGATTCTCTAGAGTCTTCTATTATTTTTCAGGCCTAGCTAGTATCTTTATAATTGTTACTTTATATTCTAGCTCAAACTTCTTGTATCTGTACTGATTAAATTCCTTACAATGAGTGGTACCTCCCATTGTTCCTTTTTGGTGAATTTTTCTTCTCATTTTGTCCGGAAAAGAACAGAAGAAAGAAAGAGGAAACAATAATAAATCCAACAAGAACAACAACAGTATTAAGGAGAGCACAGATTGTGTGGAGCATTGCGTATTATATGCAAACAATGAATCATGGAACACTACATCAGAAACTAGTGATGTATGATATGGTGACTAACATAACATAATAAAAAAAATAAAGTACAGAGTAGTCTAGAGACAAAAAAATAAAAAGAATAACAACAACACAAAAAGAAAAACAGTGAAAACAACAACAAAACCCTAGATCCTGTGTGTGTTTTGGACTGCTTATTAAAAATAACTAGATCCCAAAATAGAAAGAAAGAAAGAATGAACGAAAGAGAAAGAAAGAAAGAAAGTAAAGAAAAGAAAAGAAAGATGAAATAACATACAATGAAATGGAGAGGAGAAGTGAGTTGGGGAAAATTGGAGGGGGAGACAAACCACAAGAGACTGTGGACTTTGAGAAGCAAACTGAGGATTTTGGAGGGGAGGAGGGTAGGGGATTGGGTGAGCCTGGTGATGGGCATTAAAGAGGGAACATGGGTGTGGTTCATAAATAACAAATTTTGGAGCACTGAAAAAAATAAATAAAGTAAAATAAAATGAAGAGAAAAAACATACAATGAAATGAAACAAAAATAATATATAAGTATATAAAAATGATAAAATAATTGCAAAAAGGAAATAACCAAAAAGTATACTAAAAAACTAAAGAATAAGAATAGAAAGAATGCTATATACTGTTTTTCCCAAGACCTGAACTTTGCGACCCTCTATGATCAGCAAACTTGGTGAGAGTGAGGTGTTTGTGCTGGTTTTGTGGGGAACAGGTATACTGCATTGATTCTTTGTGTTTGTGTGTATCATTGATTCTTTTATTTCTCTGAAATATATAATTAATTTCCATTCTTGATAGAATTTTTTTGATATGTTTAGTTAACCACTCTATAGTACATCATTACTTTTTGATATAGTGTTCAATGATTCATTAGTTGCATATAACACCCAGTGCTCATCTCAGCATGTGCCCTCCTCACTACCCATCACCAAGCTACCCATTCTTCCCACCCCCTCTGAAACCTTCAATTTGTTTTCTGGAGTCCATAGTCTTTCATGGTTTCTCTCCCTCTCTGATTCCTCCCCCTTCAATTTTCCCTCCCTTCCCCTATGGCCCTCCATGCTGTTCCTTATGTTTCACATATGAGTGAAACCATACAATAGTTGTCTTTCTCTGACTGAGTTATATCACTTAGCACAATCCCCTTTAGTTCCATCCATGCCAGTGAAAATGGTGGGCATTCATCCTTATTGATGGCTGAGTAATATACCATTGTATATACGTACCACTTCTTTATCTATTCATCTGTTGAAGGACATCTCAGCTCCTTCTATGGTTTGGTTGTTGTCGACATTGCTGCCATGAACATATGGGTGCATGTGCTCCTTCTTTTCACTTTGTCTGTATCTTTGGGCTAAATATCTAGTAGAGCAATTGCTGGGTCATAGGCTAGCCCTATTTTCAACTTTTTGAAGAATCTTGATACTATTTTCCAGAGTGACTGCACCAGCTTGCATTCCTACCAACAGCATAAGAGTTCCACTTTCTCACATCCTCACCAACATTTGTTTCCTGTTTTATTAATTTTTGCCATTCTAACTGGAGAAAGTTGATTATCTGATTGTGGTTCTGATTTATATTTCCCTGATGGCAAGTGACGTGGAAGTTTTTTTCATGTGTCTGTTTGCCATTTGTATGTCTTCTTTGGAGAAGTGTTCATGTCTTCTGCTCACTTTTAGACTGGGTTATTTGTTCTTTGAGTATTGAGTTTGATAAGTTATTTATACATCTTGGATACCAGCCTTTTATCTGTAATGTTATTTGCAAATATCTTCTCCCATTCTCCCATTTTGTTGTTGCATTGATTCTAAGGTGGATTAGTCCTAGTGGAAAAATGTCTCCAGTGAGCGAGGGCCAGGGTTTGGCATATATGGCTCTGGACTCCTTTAGGTGGTGTTCTTTTGCTCCCTGAAGTTTTCCAGAACTCATGAGACAGATGAATATGGCTGTGCCAGGGTCTCTAGCTAGGAATTGAAAATGTGCCCTGTACTCTTCAGTAAGCCCTCAAAGAATAGCAATCAATTACTCTGGTCTCCCTAGTTTCCGTCAGAACTCTGTGTTCTCCCTGCTTGTGACTGAGGGTTTTTTATCTCAGACATGTGACTGGGTTTCAAAACTACAAATTTTAGAGACTTCCAAGTTGAGAACCTGTACTGTTACTCCCAGGGGAGGAACATGTTGCTATGCTTCTGCCTTTTTCTGAACCCTTCCCAAGAAAGCGGTCTCATGACCATGCAGTGGTTCACAGTTTACAGCAACACAGAGCAGAAAGCTGGCACCTAGGCTCACAGGTCTCAGCTGTCTTCCCTAATCCTATGCCAGGGAACTGTGCCGCATTTCAGGCACCACCCATTCTTCTTGTGATGCTGGAGATCTTGAGACTACTCTGTCACACCTGGGACTTCTCCCTGCTTCACCACCTGAGCACCTTTAAGCCAGGCTCATACCCCACTACAGTAGACTTGGAAAAGTTCTGGTTTTCTACTCTGATGCTTATAATACCTTGTGGTTGCCCACCTTAAACAAGCTCCCTCCTCTCCACCATTTCCTCAGCTATACCACCTCAGATCAAGTCTCTGACTTTCCAACCTTCCAAATGATGGTCCTTTTCCTACTGGTCAACTTGTAGCATTTGTTTTCTCAGATCTCTAACTGATTTCTTGTGCTTTCACTAGGATTTGCTAACTATCTAGTTGTATTTGAAGGACAAGACAAACTTAGTGTTCCCCTACTTCCCCACTATCCTAACTCCTCCCATGGAAGACTTTTGATTACTGATTTAATTTCCTGCTGGTTATTGATCTTTTCACTTTTTTTTTTTTTTTACTTCTTCCTGTTTCAGTTTTGGTAGTTTATATGTTTCTAGGAATTTATTTCTTCTAGATTGCCCAATTTGTCAACATGAAATTGTTTCATAATATTCTCTTATAATTGTTTGTATTTCTGTGGTTGGTCATGATCTTTCCTTTCTCATTCGTGATTTTACTTGTTTGGGTCCTTTCTATGATTTTGATAAGTCTGGCTCAGGGTTTATCAATTTTATTAATTCTTTTAAAGAACAATCTCCTGGTTTCATTGATCTGTTCTATTATTTGTTTGTTTTTTTCCTGTACCATTTGTTTCTGCTCTAATCTTTATTTCCCTTCTTCTACTGGCTTTAGGTTTCATTTCTTATCTTTTTCTAGCCTCTTTTGATGTATGTTTAGGCTGTGTATTTGAGAGTTTTCTTGCTTCTTGATGTAGGCTTGTTATAATATATACTTCCCTCTTATGACCACTTTTGTTGCAGCCCAAGGAGTTTGGATTGTTGTGTTTTCACCTTTATTTGTTTCCATGCTGTTGGTCTTCTGGAGGATCTGCCCACTGATCTGGTTTTTGGTCACACTTGACTAAAAAAGCAGCACCTGCAGAGCTCAGGGGGGCAAGGCTTGGTGTAAGGGTCTTAGGCTGATAATGTTTGTGCTGTGCTGCTTAGTTAGTTTATACTGAGGGGCTGGCGAGAGAAATGGCACCAGCTCCCCCACCCCATGTCTCTGGAGAGGGTGTTCATACAGCCTTTCCACTCCCAGAAGAGTGAATAATCTCCAATCATGTGTCCAAAACTTCCCCTCAGATCTTTGCCTTGGCCCTGTATGTGCTCTGGGCTGTCTTCCCACCCAGCAGCACAGTGCACATATGTTCTATCCCAGGCATGCCAGCTCAGTTTAAAAACTCCAATCTTTAGGGAGCTGGCATTGCCCAGAACTACACTGGTCCTCCAGGGGAGGTTGTCCCTGTGCTGCGATTCATGCAGATTTGTCTCAGGAGGGCAGTCACACTAAAGTGCAAGGGTATGGGATTTGGAATAAATCACTGCAAAGAACCATTGTGCAGGTTATCTGCTCTCAGAAGGTATCTCTGTGCCTATGCTGAAGGGCAGGTGAGGAAAATGTCACCTGCAGTCTCCTTTGATCCCCAGAGAGGCAATGCTGCTTCTCTCAAATTCACTCCAAGAAGGGGGAAACTTCTCTACCAGTGTGTATCAGGCAATCTTCAGATTGTGCCCTCTGCCCCCTAGTTACCTGCCTGCCTTCTCTACAGGAGCTCTGCAGTACTCTCAGGACTTTTATACCAGCCATACCACAGACCTCTAAAATTTTGAGACCTGCTGGTTGCAGAAAACTCACAAAAATCAGCCCCTCTCGTTTTTCCCCATCAATGTCTTTAGAGAAGTGTTTTCCTTGTGTGATCCTGTGTGGGCCTCTCTGTCTCTCGCCTGTCTCTGTGACCAGGGTTCCCTCCTGCAGAAAGATGCAGCACCCTTCTTCCCTTTCTTCCCCAAAGTAAATCTCTGCATCTCCTACCTACCTCAATGTGGCCTTTTCTCTCCCTCTAGTTGTGCAATTTAGTCTGTCAGTCCTCAGATCAATGTCTTGGGTATTCAGAATGATTTGATGTTTATCTAGCTGTGTTCGAGGGACAATGCAATGTTAAAGCCCTCCAACTATTCCACCACCTTAGCTTCTTCTACCTCATGACTTATTTATTTTATAACTAGAAGTTTGTATCTTTTCACTTCCTTTATCTATCTGGCCCACCTCTTTCTTCTGCCTCTGGGAACCACCAATCTGTTGTCTGCATCTATGAGTTTGGTAAGGTATCTCTTTGTTTGTTTTTTAATTCCACGTGTATTTGAGATCACATGGTATCTGTTTTTCTCCTGTCTGACTTATTTGACTTAGCATTACACTCTCTAGGTCCATCAATATTGTTAAAGATAGCAAGGTTTCATGCTTTTTTTATTGTTGAATAGTATTCCGTTGTGTGTGTGTGTGTGTGTGTGTCTGTGTGTACACACACACATATATGTGTATATATACACCTATCTATATGTATATAGATATATCTATATATCTATATACATATATCTCCACACCATTTATTTTTCCATTCATCCATTGATGCATATTTGTGTTGTTTTCATATCTTGGCTATTATAAATAATATAAATAATATTGCAGTGAACACGGGTACATATATCTTTTCATGTTAGTGTTTTTGTTTTCTTTGGATAAATACCCACTAGTGAAATCTTTGGGTCATATGGCAACTCTATTTTAATTTTTTGAGGAACACCCATGGTAGACATCTTTTTTAAAAATAAATTAATTTATTTATTTTCAGAAAAACAGTATTCATTATTTTTCCACCACACCCAGTGCTTCATGCAATCCGTGCCCTCCATAATACCCACCACTCAGTACCCCAACCTCCCACCCCCCCACCACTTCAAAACCCTCAAATTGTATTTGGAGTCAATAGTCTCTCATGGTTCACCTCCCCTTCCAATTTCTCCCAACCCCATTCTCCTCTCTAACACCCCTTGTCCTCCGTGCTATTTGTTATGCTCCACAAATAAGTGAGACCATATGATAATTGACTCTCTCTGCTTGACTTATTTACTCAGCATAATCTCTTCCAGTCCCGTCCATGTTGCTACAAAAGTTGGGTATTCATCCTTTCTGATGGAGGCATAATACTCCATAGTGTATATGGACCACATCTTCCTTATCCATTCGTCCGTTGAAGGGCATCTTGGTTCTTTCCATAGTTTGGCGACCGTGGCCATTGCTGTTATAAACATTGGGGGTACAGATGGCCCTTCTTTTCACAACATCTGTATCTTTGGGGTAAATACCCAGGAGTGCAATGGCAGGGTCATAGGGAAGTTCTATGTTTAATTTCTTGAGGAATCTCCACACTGTTCTCCAAAGAGGCTGCACCAACTTGCATTCCCACCAACAGTGGAAGAGGGTTCCCCTTTCTCCACATGCTCTCCAACACATGTTGTTTCTTGTTTTGTTAATTTTGGCCATTCTAACTGGTGTAAGGTGATATCTCAATGTGGTTTTAATTTCATGGTAGACATCTTAATGTATGTTAGGGATCGTTTTATTGTGGTTTACATTTGCATCTCCCTAATGACTAGTGATATTAAGCATTTTTTCTTGTGCTTATTGGATACTTGTGTGTCTTCTGTGGAAAAATGCCTTTTTGAATCTGACCATTTTAAAATTTAGTTATATATCTTTTTTTATTACTGAGTTATAAGTTTTCTTTGATATTCTGGATATCAGACTCATCAATTGTACAATTTGCATTCTGTAGGTTATTTTTTCACTTTTTAAAATTTTTTCACTTTTATGATAGAGTTCATTCATCCACAAATTTTTAAAATTTAGATGAAGTCTAATCTTTTTGTTGTTGTTTTGCTTTGAATGTCATATCTCTGGAACCATTACCAAATTCAATGTGATAAAGACGTACCCTTTTTTTTTTTAGTACGTGTGTTGTAGATTTAGATATTATTGAGTTAATTTTGACATATGGTGGAAGGTAGAGATCTAACTTATTTTTTTTTCATATAGATATTCAGATGTTTTCAGCATTAGTTTTTGGAGATACTGTTTCCCACCCGCACTGAATGGTTTTGGCACCCTTGTTAATAATCAGTTGACCACAAACACATGGATTTATATCTGTACTCTTCATTTTGGTATGTTTAATGGTGTCCCGCATGTCTCTGAGCCTCTGTTCATTTTTAATTTTTTTTCCTTTTATGTGTCTCAGAATGAGCAATCCCAATACATCAACTTTATCAATTATTTCTTCAGCCTGCTCAAATATTCTGTTGAGCCCCTCTAGTGCCTTTTTAAAAAAAAATCAGTTACTGCACTTTTCAACCTCTTAATTTCTATTTGACTCTTTTAAAAAATTTCTACCTCTTTACTGATATTCTTTATGAGATACCAATCTCATAATTTTCTCATTTTTCCCCAATTTTTTATTTAAATTCCAGTTTGTTAACACACAGTGTGATATTAGTTTCAGGTGTAGAATTTAGTGATTCATCACTGATCTACAACACCCAGTGTTCATCACAAGTGTCCTCCTTAATCCCTATCACCTATTTAACCCATCCCCCTGCCCACCCCACCTCCAATAACCCTCAGTTTTTTTCTCTGTAGATAAGAGTTTGTTTCCTGGACTTCATCTCTCCCTCGACCGCATTCATCTGTTTTGTTTCTGAATTTCCACATATGAGTGAAATTATATGGTATTTATCTTTCTCTGACTAACTTATTTCACTTAGCATAATACTCTATTTCTCCATCTATGTCATTGCAAATGGAAAGATTTCAGGCTTTTATGGCTGAGTAATATCCCACTTTGTGTATATATACACCACATCTTCTTTATCCACTCATCAGTTGATGGACATTTTCTTTAGTTCTTTAGAAATGATTGTCTTATTTCTCTGTGTATCGCTTATTATTTTCTGTGTAAGGAACACACTTTCCTTATATATTTGCATGCCTTATAATTTCGTTGGAAACAGTATATTTTAAATAATACAATCTGAAAAATTTTGCAGATCAAATTTTCTGTTCCTAGGATTTATTGTTTTCATTATTTCTGATAGCAGTGTATCTTGTTTGTTGAGTGACTTTTTGAAACTAATTCTGTATACTCTGTATTTTGTCATGTGTGCAGTCACTAAAGTCTCCGTTCCATTAGTTTAGGTTGGGTAATTATTGCAGAAATATTTCCTTACATGTCTGTCTCCCAGGAGTTCTGTGTACATGTTTGTGCATGCCTTCACCATTCAAACAGGAGTTGACAATTCCTTCATCTTCACTTCCTGCTTGCACAGAGCTTCCACGTCAGCCAGAGGTAAGGACTCTGCTTCTTTGGTTGGTATCCACACAACCCAGGGCATATGCACATGTGTATGTATATGTGTGGTCTTCTAGGTTACCAGGAATACGGTAAATCTTTCCTTTTCTTTTCTTGAAGTTTTATTTATGTATTTGAGAGCAAGAAAGGGAGGTGGGAGGGGCAGGGAGAAAGGCAAAGAGAAACTTAAACACACTCTGCACCAAGCAGGGTGTCAGATGCATGACTGAGTTCATGACCTGAGCTGAAACTGAGTCAAATACTAAACCTACTACACCACCCAGGCACCCATATTAGAAATTTTCAAATCCCAAATGGAAATGTCCTTTCTGAGCTTTTCCTTCTAACATTTTTTATTATCCTATTTTTTGCAACATTGTTTTTTTAAATAACATTTTTATTTATTTGAGAATGAGAGGGGAAGAGAAAGAGAATGAGCAGCGAGGGGTGGGGATGCAGAGGAAGAAGCAGACTCCCTGCTGAGCAGGGAGCCTGGACTGGGGCTTGATCCCAGGACCCTGGAATCATGACTTGAGCCAAAGGCAGGTGCTCAACTTACTGAGGCACCCAAGCACCCCTGCAACATTGTTTGATTAGTGATATTGAATTCCTTTCTATGTGCTTATTTGTCATTTATATATCTTCTTTAAAAAATAGTGTATTCAAGTCCTCTGACCATTTTTTAATTAGTTTGCTTATGATTTGTTGACTTCATAAGAGTTTTTTATATATTTTAGGTATGAACCCCTTATCAATAATGCATATATTTTTCCCATTATGTAGGTTGCCTTTCACTTCATTGTGTCCTTTGATGCATAGAGTTATAAAATTTCAATATAGTGCATTTTATCTGTTTTAATTTTGGTTACCTATGGTTTTTGGGTTGAATTAATGAAATTGTTCCTCTATTCCCCACTCCATCATATACCCAATGATTTCTTCTAAGAATTTTATAATTTTAGCTTTTATATTTAGGTCTTTGATTCATTGAAATTTACATTTTGCATGTGGTTTTAGGTAAGAGTCCAACTTAATTATTTTGCCTTTGGATATCCAGTTTTTCAATGTAATTTGTTGAAAAGATTGTCCTTTCTCCATTGTATGGTGTTAGTACCTTTGTTGAAAATTATTTGAGCATTTATGCAATAGTTTATTTCTTAGCTTTTTATTCTACTGCATTGGTTTATATAAATGTCTTTAAGTTAGTATCATAAGCCTTTATGTTAATGTTACTTTGTAATGTATTGAATTCAGGAAACATGGGATCACTGACTACATTATTTTTCAAGACTATTTTGGGATCTGTTGATATCCTTGATATTGAAATTTAGAAAGGATTTTTCTATTTTTGTAAAAAAGACCACTGGGATTTTGATAAATGTTGCATTAAATCTGTTTATTACTTAGTGTAGTATTTATATTTTTTCAATCTTTATTGAGATATAACTAATATACAGCACTGTATAAGGTATAGAGCATAATGACTTCAATTTCATGTATTAAAAAAACATTACCAAAATAAGTTTAGTTAACATCATAAAATATAGATATAAAAAAAGAAGAAAAATTCCCTTGTGATGAGAGGTCTTGGAATTTCCTTCTTAACAACTTTCAAAAGTAGCATAATGTTAAATATAGCCATGATGTACACATCCCCAGTACTTATTTACCTTATACATGGAAGTTTGTACTATTTGCTACCTTCTTCACACATCCCCAGTTACCACCCCCGACACTATAATCACAAATCTGAACTATTTTTTATTAAAGATTTTATTTGTTTATTTGACAGACAGAGATCACAAGTAGGCAGAGAGGCAGGCAGAGAGAGAGGAGGAAGCAGGTTCCCCACGGAGCAGAGAGCCCAATGCGGGGCTCGATCCCAGGTCCCTGGGATCATGACCTGAGCCCAAGGCAGAGGCTTTAACCCACTGAGCCACTCAGACGCCCCTGAACTATTTTTATATATTTTTATTTTGTTTTCCAGATCCTATATACACATAAAGTCATATACCATTTGTCTGACAAGTTTCACTTACTGTAATGCCTTGAGGTCTATTCTTATTGTCACAAATATCATGAGTTCCTTCTTATTGCCCTAAATATTACACTGTATATATACCACAATTTCCTTATCCATTCACTTATGGACATTTTTTTTTTTCTTTCAAGATTTCACTTAAATTTTAGTTAGTTAACATATAGTGTAGTATTAGTTTCAGGGATAGAATTCAATGATTCATCACTTGCATATAACACTCAGTGCCCATTACAGCAAGTTCCAATCTTAATATCCATCATCCATTTACCCCGCCTCTCCACCTCCCCTCCAACAACCCTCAGTTTGTTTCCTTCTGTTAAGAGTCTCTTATGAGGCTGCTTGGTAACAATGGGGAAGATAATGGCTGCCTGAGCAACATCTCCGAGCAGGTGCTGGGCGGGTCTCCACCAGCGACTCATTGGAGGTGGGCTTGAGAGCAGCAGCAAGGAAGGTGTGCAGGAGTCAGATGGACCGATTGGATCGGGAAGAAGCTTTCTATCAATTTGTAAATAACCTGAGTGAAGAAGATTATAGACTTATGAGGGATAACAATTTGCTAGGCTCCCCAGGTGAAAGTACTGAGGAAGAGTTGCTGAGAAGACTACAACAAATTAAAGAGGGCCCAGCACCACAAAACTCAGATGAAAACAGAGGTGGAGACTCTTCAGATGATGTGTCCAATGGTGACTCTATAATAGACTGGCTTAACTCCATCAGACAAACTGGAAATAAAACAAGAAGTGGTCCAAGAGGAAACCAATCTTGGAGAGCAGTGAGCCGGACTAACCCAGACAGTGGTGATTTCAGATTTCAGTTTAGAGATCAACGTTAACTGTAATGATGGGAGTCAAAATCCAGAGAATGAAAATGAGCCATCTGCAAGACATTCTGGTGGAGAAAATACAGACAACAGCAGCTAAAGGCACGTGGAAAATCCACGATCTGAATCAACATCTGCAAGCCCATCTAGATCAGAACGAAATTCAAATGAGGCATTAATGGGAGAAGTCGCACCCACCAGAGGTCAGAGAAGGGCAAGAAGCAGGAGCCCAGATCATCGGAGAACCCGAGCGAGAGCTGAAAGATGTAGGTCACCTCTGCATCCAATGAGTGAAATTCCACGGAGATCTCATCATAGTATCTCATCTCAGACTTTTGAGCATCCTTTGGTAAATGAGACTGAGGGAAGTTCTAGAACCCAACACCATGTGACATTGAGACAGCAAATAAGTGGACCTGATTTGCTAAGTAGAGGTCTTTTTGCAGCTTCTGGAACAAGAAATGCCTCACAAGGAGCAGGTTCTTCAGACACAACCAGCAGTGGTGAATCTGCAGGATCAGGACAGAGACCTCCAACCATAGTCCTTAATCTGCAAGTAAGAAGAGTTCGTCCTGGAGAGTACCGGCAGAGAGATAGCATAGCTAGCAGAACTCGGTCAAGGTCTCAGATGCCAAACAATACTGTCACTTATGAAAGTGAATGAGGAGTTTTTAGGCGTACATTTTCACATTCCGAACAGGCAGATGTGAGAACCTATGTCAGTACCATCAGAATTCCAATTCGTAGAATCTTTAATACTGGTTTAAGTGAGACTACATCTGTTGCAATTCAGACCATGTTAAGGCAGATAATGACAGGTTTTGGTGAGTTAAGCTACTTTATGTACAGTGATAGTGATTCCGAGCCCAGTGGCTTAGTCTCAAGTCAAAATGTGGAAAGGGCAGAATCATGGAATGGAAGTGGGGGTTCTGGTGGTAGTAGCAGTTCTGGTTCCAGTTCCAGTTCCAGTTCCAGTTCCAGTTCCAGTTCCAGTTCAGTTCCAGTTCCAGTCCTAGCTCCAGTTCCAGTGGTGAAAGTTCAGAGACTAGCTCAGAGGTGTTTGAAGGCAGTAATGAAGGAAGCTCATCATCAGGCTCATCAGGTGCCAGATGAGAGGGTCGACACAGGGCCCTGGTAACATTTGATGAAAGTGGCTCTTTGCCCTTCCTTAGTCTGGCTTAGTTTTTCCTCTTAAATGAGGATGGTGATGACCAACCTAGAGGACTCACCAAAGAACAGATTGACAATTTGGCAATGAGAAGTTTTGGTGAAAACGATGCATTAAAAACCTGTAGTGTTTGCATTACAGAATACACAGAAGGCAACAAACTTCATAAACTACCTTGTTCCCATGAGTTCCATGTCCACTGCATCGATCGCTGGTTGTCTGAGAATTCTACCTGTCCTATTTGTCGCAGAGCAGTGTTAGCTTCTGGTAACAGAGAAAGCATTGTGTAATTAAGTTCTGAACTCTCAGCTATGTAGCTGATATTGTGATGGGCAAAGAAGAATCACTTGCTTTCTGCCCACTTTTTGAGTGGTGCTTAAATGTAAAGTAGCAACCTGAATTGAGTCATTGGTTTCTGGGTGAATCATTGTCCTTTTTCCAGTTTCTGTTCCAGAATAAAAGGAAATATTGAAAAAGAAAAAAAAAAGTCTTATGATTTGCCTCTTTCTCTGTTTTTATCATATTTTATTTTTCTTTCCCTTTCACTGATGGATATTTAATTTGTTTCCATGTCTAGGGTACATGAGACTGCAATGAACAGGAGCATGCCAATGTCTGATATTTTTTCAACATAATGTATTTATTTCCTTCAGCTATTTCCTCAGAAGTGCAATTACTGTATTGTATGGTAGTTCCTTTTGAATTTTTTCACTTTTATTGAGAAATAATAGACATAATATTTGTATGTGTTTAAAGAATACATCACAATGGTTTGATACACATATATTGTGGAATTATTACTACAATACGTTTAGGTGGCTTCCATCTTTTCCTAAAGATGCAATGAGAAGAAAACAAAAACAGAAGGAAAAATTTTTTAAATCTTCCTGAAGAGAAGTCGTGATTTACTCTAGTACTTTCATATATATCATACAACAGTGTTAGCTATAGTTATCACATTATATAATATATCCCTAGTAATCTAGTACTTACTTATTCTATATCTGGAAGTTTGAACCTTTCGAACACATTTTTATAATTACCCTTCTTTCAACCTCTGACTCTGGTAACCAAAAGTCAAAGAGATAATTGTTTATGGTTTCCTTGGGATTTTATTTCAGGTCTTACATACAGGTCTTTAATCTATTTTGAGTTTATTTTTGTGTATGGTATAAGAAAGTGTAACACATTCATTATTTTTCATCTTGCTATCAGGTTTTTCCCAGCATTATATATTGTAGAGACCATCTTGCTCCATTACATATTCTTGCCTCCTTTGTCATAGATTAATTGAGCATACAAGCATGCATTTATTTTGGGGCTTTCTATTCTATCCCATTGATATGTGTATCTATTTTTGTGCTAGGACCACATATTATGACTACTACAGCTTAGTATATTTGGAAATCTGGAACTGTGAAACTGCCAGCTTTTTTCTTTTTTCTCTTTCTTTCTCAAGACTGCTTTGGCTATTCAACATCCTTTGTAGTTTCATGCAAATGTTAGTATTATTTGTTATAGTTTTTTGATGAATGTGGTTGGTTTCTTTTTTTAATTTTTTAATTCACTTTTTACATTATTATGTTCAATTAGCTAACATATAATACATCATTAGTTTTTGATGTAGTATTCAGTGATTCATTAGTTGTGTATAACAGTGCTCATCACCACATGTGCCCTCCTTAATATCCATTACTCAATAACACCTTTCCCCCTCCCCTCTGTAAGCCTCAGTTAGGTTCCTGGAGTCCAGAGTCTCTCACAGTTTGTCTCCGTGACTGATTTCTTCTCTTTCAGTTTTCCCTCCCTTCCCTTGTGGTCCCTACACTATTTCATGTTCCAGATATGAGTGAAACCATAAGATAATGGACTTTCTCTGCTTGATTTATTTCACTTGGCATAATCCCCTTCAGTTCCATCCATGTTATACAAATGGTAGGTATTCATCTTTTCTGATGGCTGAGTAAAATTCCATTGGATATATGAACCACATCTTCTTTATCCATTCATCCACTGAACAACATCTTGGCTCCTAAAACAGTTTAGCTATTGTGGTAATTGCTGCTATGAACATTGGGGTGCATGTGGCCCTCCTTTCCACGACATCTGTGACTTTGAGATAAATACCTAATAGTGCAGTGCAATTAATGGGTCTCTTCTGTGTATAGCTGTCCAATTATCCAGCACCATTTACTGGAGATACTGTCTTTCTTCTATTTGCATTTTTTTTCTGCTTTGTCAAATATTATTTGACCAAAGAGTTGAGAGTCCATATCTGGGCTCTCTACTCTGATCTATTGGTCTATATGTCTGGTTTTTGTGTTAATACCATGCTGTCTTAGTGATTACAGCTTTGTAATAAAGCTTGAAATCATGCAATATGATGCCCCAAGCTTTGTTTTTCTTTTTCAACATTTCCCTAGTGATTCGGGGTCTTTTCTGGTTTCACACAAATGTTAGGATTGTTTGTTCCAGCACTTTGAAAAATGCCATTGGTAGTTTGATAGAGATTGCGTTGAAAGTTTAGATTGCTCTGGGTGGCATAGATTTTTCTTTTTAACTTTATTTTTTCAGTGTTCCAAGATTCATTGTTTATGCACCACACTCAATGATCCATGCAATGCAATACATGCCCTGCTTATTACCTACCATCAGGTTCATCCAACCCCCCACCTTTCTCCCCTACAAAACCCTCAGTTTGTTTCCCAGAGTCCACAGTCTCTCATGGTTCATCTCCCCTTCCGATTTCCCCCAACACCGTTCTCTTCTCCTCCTCCCAATGTCCTCCGTGTTATCCCTTATGCTCCTCAAGTAAGTGAAACCATATGATAACTGACTCTCTCTGCTTGACTTATTTCACCAGCATAATCTCTTTGAGTCCTGTCCATGTTGATACAAAAGTTGGGTATTCATCCTTTCTGATGGAGGCATAATATTCCATTGCATATATGGACCATATCTTCTTTATCCATTCATCTGTTGAAGAACATCATGGCTCTTTCCACAGTTTGGCAACTATGGCCATTGCTGCTATGAACATTGGGGTACAGATGGCCCATATTTTCACTCCATCTGTATCTTTGGGGTGCAGCATAGACATTTTAACAATGTTTATTCTTCCCATCCATGAGCATGGTATGTTTTTCCATCTTTTTGTGTCTTCTACAATTTCTTTCATGGGTGTTCTGTAGTTCCTAGATTGTATATGTTTTGCCTCTCTGTATAGGTTTATTACAAAGTACCTTATGGTCTTTGGTGTGATTGTAAATCAAATTGATTCTCTAATTTCCCATTCTATAATTTCATTGTTAGTGCATAAGAAAGCAACTGATTTCTATGCATTGATTTTATATTCTGCCCCATGACTGAATTGCTGTATGAATTCTGGTAATTTAGGAGTGGAGGCTTTGGGTTTTCCATATAAAGTATCATGTCATCTGCGAAGAGAAGGAGTTTGACCTCTTCTTTGTTAATTTGAATACATTTTATTTCTTTTTGTTGTCTGATTGCTGTTGCTAGGACTTCTAGTACTATGTTGAATGGTAGTGGTGAGAGTGGTATCCTTGTCATGTTCCTGATTGAGAATGGGAAGACTCTCAGCTTTTCCACATTGAGAATGATATTCGCTGTGGGTTTTCCATAGATACACTTAATTTAATTGAGGATTGTTTCATCTATCCCTATACTCTGAAGAGTTTTAATCAGGAAATGATGCTGTATTTTATCATGTGCCCTTTCTGTATCAATTGAGAGGACCATGTGGTCCTTCTCTCTTCTTTTATTGATTTGTTCTATCACATTGGTTGATCTGTGAATGTTGAACCAACCTTGCATCCCAGGGATAAGTCCCACCTGGTCCTGGTGGATAATCTTTTTAGTGTACTGTTGGATCCTGTTAGCTAGAATCTTGTTGAGAATTTTGGCATCCATATTCATTAGGGATATTGGTCTGGAATTCTCCCTTTTGTTGGGGTTCTTGCCTGATTTGGGTATCAGGGTTATGATAGCTTCATAGAAAGAGTCTGTAAGTTTTCTTCTCCTTCTATTTTTTTGAAACAGCTTTAGGAGAATAGGTATTATTTCTTCTTTGAATGTTTGGTAACCCTCCCCAGGGAATCCATCAGGTCCTGGAATCTTGTTATTTGGAAGGTTTTTCATCACTGCTTCCATCTCCTTACTAGTTATTGGTCTATTCAGGTTGTCAATTTCTTCTTGCTTCAGTCTTGGAAGTTTATAGGTTTCCAAGAATGCATCCGTTTCTTCTAGGTTGCCCAACTTATTTGCATATAACTACTGATAATAATTTCTGATCATAGTTTCTATTTCCTTGGTGTTAGTCATAATCTCTCCCCTTTCATTCATAATCTCATTAGTTTGGGTCCTTTTTCTTTTCTTTTCAATTAGCCTGCCAGTGATTGATAGCAATCTTATTAAATCTTTCAGGGAACCAGCTTCTAGTTTCGTTCATGTGTTCTACCATATCTCTGGTTTCTAATTCATTCATCTCTGCTCTAAATGGATTATTTCCCTCCTCATGTGTGGGGTAAACTTAATTTGTTGATTCTCCAGTTCTTTACATTGTAAAGATGGCTTGTGTATTCAGAGTTTTTGTATTTTTTTTAAGTGAGGCTTGGATGGCTATGTACTTTCCCCTTAGGACTGCCTTTGCCATATCCCATAGGTTTGGGACTGAACTGTCTTCATTCTCATTGGTTTCCATGAATTGTTTCAGTTCTTCTTTGATCTCCTGGTTGATCCAAGCATTCTTAAACAAAGTGGTCTTCAGCTTCCAGGTGTTTGCATTTCTTCCAAACTTTTCCTTGTCGTTGAGCTCCAGTTTCAAAGTATTATGATCTGAGAATCTGCAAGGAATAATCTCAATCCTTTGGTATCAGTTGAGCCCTGATTTTTGTCCCAGTATGTGGTCTATTCTAGAGAAGGTTCCTTGTGTTCTCGAGAAGAATGAATATTCTGTTGTTTTAGGGTGGAGTGTTATGTATATATCTTTGAGGTCCATCCAGTCCAGTGTGCATTCGAAGTTCTTATTTCTTTGTTGATTTTCTCCTTAAATCATTTGTCTTTGCTGATAGTGGCATATTAAGATCCCCTACAGTTAACATATTCATATCAATATATCTTTTTCTTTGATTTACAGCTGACTTACGAAGTTGGCTGCTCCCATGTTGGAGGCATAGATATTTACAATTGCTAGATCTTCTTGTTGGATAGACACTTTAAGAATGATACAGTGTCCTGGGGTGCCTGGGTGGCTCAGTGGGTTAAGCCTCTGCCTTTGGCTCAGGTCATGATCCCTGGGTCCTGGGATTGAGCCCTTGTTTATGTAGATTGTGTCTGTAAATTTCTGTTCTATATCAGTCTTGGAGTCTTTCTTCTTTTATGGACCCCCCCCCAATATTTCTTGTAGTGCCAACTTGGTGGTCACATAATCTTTTAGTCTTTGCCAGTCTTGGAAGCTCTTTATCTCTCCATCCAGTCTAAATGTCAGCCTTTCCAAATAAAGTATTCTTGATTGCATGTTCTTCTCATTTAGTGCCCTGAATATGTCTTGCCAGCCCTTTCTGCTTTGCCAGGTTTCTGTGGACAGGTCTGACATTATTTTGATATTCTTCCCTCTGTATTTAAGGAATCTCTTCCACCTAGCTGCCGTTAAGATGATTTCTCTGAATTTACGATTCGCAAACTTCATAATCTCATGTCTGGAGGTCTTTTTACCCTAGTTGATTCTGGGGGGCGTCCTTTCTGCATCTAGTACATGAACACTTGTTTCATTCCCCAGATTAGGGAAATTCTCAGCTAGGATTTACTCACCTATATCTCCTGGACCTCTCTCTCTCTTCACCCCGTCAGGGATTCCAATAATTCTGACATTGGAATGTTTCATGGCATCATTTATTTCCTTAATTCTGCTTTCATGGCTTCTAAGCTCTTTGTTCCAGACCCCCTCCTGATCCTTATTTTCTATCAGTTTGTGTTCTAGACCATGAATTTGATCTCTGCTTCATTTACCCTAGCTGTTAGAGTGTTAGGATAAGATTGGATCTCAGTGATAGCATTTTTAAGTTCTGCCAGATTAGCTCTCACTTTTGCCCTTACTGAGTCTATGTTTCCACTTGTGTTTTTCTCCAACCTAGCCATTTTCTGGATAACTGTTACCCTGAATTTAATTTCCAACATCTTGCTTATATCCATATCCAACAGTTCAGTGAAAGAGGTCACAGTCTCTGAATTTTTCCTCTCTTGGGGGTTCCTCTTCCTTGTCATTCTGGTGAGAATTGGTTGAGGGAATGTATAGATTCCAAACTATGGACCACACTCCATGAAAGATGGACCTGTTTTATAGGGACTTTGGGCTTCTTGGCCTCTTGTTCTTTCAGCCTGTCTTCTGAGGGAAGGGCCTGTTGCACTGTACTCAAGGAACCCTAGTTGGGCAGAATTGCCTTGCCCACTGTCGTGGGGGATGGCTTCAATAATAACTACTTTTGGGAGGTTTTTCTTCTCTGGTGGCTTTCTCTGGTGGATTTCTGGGTCCCTTCAAAGAGTCAGAGCAGAAGTGGTTGCGTCCAAACTTCTGTCTCAGAACATAGAGATCATAGACTGTTCCCCAGAAAACACTCCAGGTCATACAGCTTCATGGATTTTCTCTGTAAACTTCTTTTCTACATCACTGTTGGGGTCTTTCTCTTTTTAGAAAATCCCCCTTAATATTTCTTGCAGGGCCAGCTTGGTGGTCACATATTTTTTTTAGTTTCTGCAGGTCTTCAAAGGTCCTTGTCTCTTCATCCATTCTGAATGACAACTTGGCTGGATAAATCACCCTTGACTGCATGTTCTCATTTAATACCCTGAATATGTCTTCTCATTAGTACCCTTTCTGGCTTACCAGGTCTCTGTGGATAAGTCTGACATTATTATGATATTCCTCCCTCCATATGTAAGAAATCTCTTCCTTTAATCCACATTCATGATTGTTTCCTTGGATCTAAGACTTGCAAATTATACTACTATATGTCAGGACATTGGTCTGTCCTCATTGATCTTGAGAGGGGTCCTCTCCACCTCTCAGACACGAATTCTTGTCTCCTTCTCCAGATTAGGGAAGTTCTCAGCCATGATTTGTTCAACTGTATCTTCTAGACCTGTCTTTCTCTCCATCCCCTCAGAGATCACAATAATTCTAACATTTTAACATTTAAATCTCTCAGTTTGATTCCTTGGGTTTTAATTTGTTTTCCCCATGCTGCCTCAATTTCCATCTTTTCTATCATCTTATCCTCTATATCATGAATTAATTCTTCTGACTCATTTACCCTGTCAGTCAACGTATCCAGCTTAAGTCTAAGTTCATTCATAGCATTTTTACATTCAGACAGATTATATCTCATTTCTCCCCTACAGATTCTATATTTTCTATATTTTCATTAATATTTTCCTCAAGCCAAGATTTGGCCCTGATAATTTTTACTCTGAAGTCAATATCTGACATCTTGGTTATATACATATTTAGTAGTTCTGTGGCAGAGGCCACATTCTCTGGTTCTTTCTTTTTTGAGGGTGTTCTTTTTCTAGTCATTCTGTTGAGGGATGGTTGAGTGAAAAAGCAGAGTCCAAACTATCACCCACCCAGGGTACAAGCAAGATCCAACCTAGGAAAATCCAGAGTAGTTGGAATTCACCACCAAAAGAACAAAGTCCTGGGGAGAGGCAAGAATCTGGAGATGTAGGAGACCCTATTTCACCTCATCCCTTAAAGTGAGCTAAATATCTACCAGAACACTCTGAATACCCATGAAATCAGCTTAAGGTGTAGGATTATACTGTGCTGGATCTCTATGGGGTCAGAAGACACCAGTGAAGAGGTAAAGTTGAGTGGGAATGCTTGGACTGATATCAGAGTATAAGCAGAAGGGGGAGGGAGCCACCTGAAGTGAACCATTGGAAATTAATACCCCAAAACGAAAGTGCCCTGTGGTTGGGGACCAGCATTAACTTGGAGTCTGGTTAAAAACACTCAAAAAGAGAAAAATATCTTAAGGGGCAACTGGTGAAATTGGGCGGTCATGGGCACAGACTTAAGGTCATGGACTCAGGATGGCCACCACCGGTGAACACCCATGCCAGAGAGAGTGAGGTAGAGCCTCCAGTTCCTGGTCCCCGAGCACCCAGCTATGCACTTCTTACACCACCATCAGCTGGCCTCACTCCCACCCACATTTAAAGGAGTCTGGTGGGTGCTCTCTAGAACCACACCTTTTTGCATTCTGCCCATACTGGGCAACCGGGGTTTGAACACACTCCCCACCAGTGCCTGAGAAAGCTTGGTGTTGGTGCTACCTGGTGGTCTCTAGGAACAGCCAAGGTTCTGGGCACTTCCAGTCTGTGCCTGAAGGAAATCAGCGTGATCTCTGGTCAGGATCCCTCGGTGCATCTGGTGGCATGGGCCTGGTACCCAGATAGCAGTCCCCACAAAGGCAGCTACCAGAAATGGGCTGCCTGGACAAATATTGCTCGCACTTTTAGTGGCACAGGATACAGAGACAAGTGGGCGCTTTGGGCGACCCCTGAGACAGTAGCTGGGGTGCACACATGACCTGTGGGAGGTGGCATGGTTCAGCAGAGTTTGCAAAAGGGGAGTCGTGTGTTCTGAACCACCCAGAGGGGAGCAGACTGATGCTTCTCTCTGAGGTGGAGGGCTGGGTGCAGTGTGCATTCCACTAAAACTCTGAAAAGTCACAAAAAGCAGCCACAAAATCCAAAAAAGCCAACAAAACCAAAAAGCCTCCAGAGAACATGGGCCTGAAAAACTTGTTTCCATAGAGCTCAGCCCCTTCTTAGGGGGCAGGACGACTCAACCCAAGCAAGACTGACTGAAAAACAATGCAGCAGGCCCCTCCCTCTGAAGAGAAGCCAAAAAAATGAGAAGACAATTGCCACAGGGTCCCCATAAAACAGGAAAACCTCAACATCAGGAGAAAACAATATATTAAGCTCCCGGGATTGCCCTAAAAGCTGTATATTTCATAGATATAACTTTAAAAAAAAATTCGTTCTCATGATTGTTGTTCTTTTGATTTCTTTAACCTACCTACCATTACAACTAGAGGATTAATATAACATACTCCATAATAACATTTTAACTTGAAGTTTTTTCATACACATATCTGTGTTTTTCTTTTTCTTTTTTTTTTAATACATATAGATATAAACTTCAAGGTAATCCATTTTCCCTATTCAATACTACCCCTATGTATAAACCAGTTTTAATCTCCCTTTATCTTGGGGACGTTGAGCCCTTTCACAAAGATAACAAGATAAACCCAGGAAGGACCAAAATAACCTTCCTCACCCACATCGAGTATTTATAACCACCTTCCCATCTTTTTCTTCTGTCAGTATTTCTGTGTATCTGTTTTTGTACTGGTATTATATAAAACTTATTTTGGGGGTTCATTTTGACTGGATTCTTTTTTTTTCCTTGTCATTTACATTTTTATTTTACTTAAGAAAATTTTTAAAAGATTTTATTCATTTATTTGAGAGAGAGAGGGAGAGAGCATGAGAGGAGAGAGGCTAGTGGGAGAAGCAGACTCCCTGCCAAGCAGGGAGCACTTAAAATTTTTTTAAATTAACATATAATAAATATATTATTAGGCCCAAGGGTACAGGTCTGTAAGTTGCCAGGTTTACACACTTCAGAGCACTCACCATAGCACATACCTTTCCCAAAGTCCATAAACCAACCACCCTCTCTCTATACCCCTTCCCCCGGGCAATCCTCAGTTTGTTTTGTGAAATTGAGTCTTTTATGGTTTGTCTTCCTCCTGATCCCATCTTGTTTCATTTCTTCCTTTCTAATCCCTCAAGCTCCCCACATTGCCGCTCAACTTCCTCATATCAGGGAGATCATATGATAATTGTCTTTCTCTGACTGACTTATTTTGCTCAGCATAATACCCTCTAGTTCCATCCATGTCATCGCAAATAGCAAGATTTCATTTCTTTTGATAGCTGCATGGTATTCCATTGTATACATATGCCATATCTTCTCTATCCATTCATCTGTTGATGGACATCTAGGTTCTTTCCATAGTTGGCTATTGTGGACAGTGCTGCTATAAACATTTGGGCGCACATGCCCCTTCAGATCAATACATTTTTATCTTTAGGGCAAATACACAGTAGTGCAATTGCTGGGTCGTAGGGTAACTCTATGATCAACTTTCTGAGGAACCTCCATGCTGTTTTCCAGAGTGGTTGCACCAGCTTGATTTCCTGCCAACAAGTAAGAGGATTCTCCTTTCTCCACATCCTCACCAGCATCTGTCATTTCCTGACTTGTTAATTTTAGCTATTCTCACTGGTATGGGGTGGTATCTCACTGTGGTTTTGATTTGTATTTCCCTGATGCTGAGTGATGTGGAGCAGTTTTTCATATGTCTGTTGGCCGTCTGGATGTCTTCTTTGCAGAAATATCTGTTCATGTACTCTTCCCATTTCTTGATTGGATTATTTGTTCTTTGGGTGTTGAGTTTGCTAAGTTCTTTATAGATTTTGGGTACTAGCCCTTTATCTGATATGTCGTTTGCAAATATGCTCTCCCATTCTGTCAGTTGTCTTTTGGTTTTGTTAACTGTTTCCTTTGCTGTGCAAAAGCTTTTGATCTTGATGAAGTCCCAATAGTTCAATTTTGCCCTTGCTTCCCTTGCCTTTGGTAATGTTCCTAGGAAGAAGTTTCTGTGGCTGAGGTCAAAGAGTTGCTGCCTGTGTTCTCCTCAAGGATTTTGATGGATTCCTTTTTCACACTGAGGTCCTTCATCCATTTTGAGTTTATTTTTGTATGTGGTGTAAGGAAATGGTCCAGTTTAATTCTTCTGTGTGTGGCTGTCCAATTTTCCCAACACCATTTGTTGAAGAGACTGTCTTTATTCCATTGAACATTCTTTCCTGATTAGTCGAAGATTAGTTGACCATTGAGTTGGGGGTCTATTTCTGGGCTCTTTATTCTGTTCCATTGATATACGTGTCTGTGTTTGTGCCAGTACCATACTGTCTTGATGATGACAGCTTTATAATACATCTTGAAGTCCAGAATTGTGATGCCACCAACTTTGGCTTTCTTTTTCAATATTCCTCTGGCTATTTGAGGTCTTTTCTGGTTCCATATAAATTTTAGGAATATTTCTTCCATTTCTTTGAAGAAAATGGATGAGATTTTGATAGGGATTGCATTAAATGTGTAGCTTGCTTTAGGTAGCATAGACATTTTTACAAATATTTGTCCTTTCAATCCATGAGCATGGAACATTTTTCCATTTTTTATATCTTCCTCAATTTCTTTCATGAGTACTTTATAGTTTTATGAGTACAGATTCTTTGCCTCATTGATTAGGTTTATTCCTAGGTATCTTATGGTTTTGGGTGCAATTGTAAATAAGATTGACTCCATAAATAGGATTTGTAAATTTGTAAATTGTAAATAGGATTTCTCTTTCCTCTGTCTCGTTGCTGCTGAATGAAATGCAACTGACTTCTGTGCATTAATTTTATATCCTGACACTTTACCGAATTCCTGTACAGGTTCTAGCAGATTTGGAGTGGAGTCTTTTGGGTTTTCCACATATAATATCATTATCCTCTGCAAAGAGTGAGGGTTTGACTTCTTCTTTGCCAATTTGGATGCCTTTAATTTCTTTTCATTTTCTGATTGCTGAGGCTAGGACTTCAGGTACTATGTTGAATAGCAGTAGTGATAATGGACATCCCTGCCATGTTCCTGACCTTAGTGGAAAAGCTCTCAATTTTTCTCCATTGAGAATGATATTTGCTGTGGGTTTTTTATAGATGGCTTTGATGATATTGAGGTATGTACCCTCTATCCTTACACTTTGAAGAGTTTTGATCAAGAAAGGATGTTGTACTTTGTCAAATGCTTTTCAGCATCTATTGAGAGTATCATATGGTTCTTGTTCTTTTTTTGATTAATGTATTGTATTACATTGATTGATTTGTGGATGTTGAACCAACCTTGCAGCCCAGGAATAAATCCCACTTGGTCTTGGAGAATAATTCTTTTAATGTACTGTTGGATCCTATTGGCTAGTATTTTTGGTGAGAATTTTCCTATCTGTGTTCATCAAGGATATTGGTCTGTAATTCTCTTTTTGGATGGGATCTTTGGTTTTTGGATCAAGGTAATGCTGGCCTCATAAAATGAGTTGGGAAGTTTCCCTTCAATTTTATTTTTTGGACCAGTTTCAGGAGAATAGAAGTTAATTCTTCTTTTACTATTTGGTAGAATTCCCCCAGGAAGACATCTAGCCCTGGGCTCTTCTTTCTTGGGAGATTTTTGATGACTATTTCAATACCTTTACTAGTTATGGGTCTGTTCAGGTTTTCTATTTCTTCATGGTTCAGTGATAGTTAATATGTCTCTAGGAATGCATCCATTTCTTCCAGATTGTCAAATTTGCTGGTGTATAGGTGCTTATAATATGTTCTTCTAATTGTATTTCTTTGGTGTTGGTTGTGATCTCTCCTTTTTCATTCATGATTTTATTTATTTGGGTCCTTTCTCTTTTCTTTTGGATAAGCCTGGCCACAGGTTCATCAATCTTATTAATTCTTTCAAAGAACCAGCTCCTATTTACATTTATTTGTTCTATTGTTTTTTTGGTTTCTATTTCATTGATTTCTGCTCTGATCTTTATTATTTCTCTTCTCCTGCTGGGTTTAGGCTTTCTTTCTTGTTCTTTCTCCGTTTCCTTTAGGTGTAGGGTTTGGTTTTGTATTTCAGATCTTTCTTGTTTCTTGAGAAAGGCTTGTATTAGTATAAATTTTCCTTTTGGGGTTGCTATTGCTGTGTACCACAGATTTTGAACCATTGTGTTTTCATTATCATTTGCTTCCATGATTTTTTTTCATTTCTTCTTTAATTTCCTGGTTGACCCATTCATTCTTTAGAAGGATGCTCTTTAGCCTCCATGTATTTGGGTTCTTTCCAAATTTCTTCCTGTGATTGAGTTCTAGCTACAGAACTTTGTGGTCCAAAAATATGTAGGGAATGACTCCAATCTTTTGATATCTGTTGACACCTGATTTGTGACCCAGGATGTGATCTATTGTGGAGAATGTTCCATGTGCACTAGAGAAGAATGTGTATTTTATTGCTTTGGGATGGAATGTTTTGAATGTATCTGTTATGTCCATGTGGTTCAGTGTGTCATTTAAGGCCTTTGTTTCCTTGTTGATCTTTTGCTTGGATGATATGTCCATTTCAGTGAAGGGGGTGTTAAAGTCCCCTACTATTATTACTATTATTGTATTATTGCCTATGTGTTTCTTTGATTTTGTTATTAGTTTATACAGTTGGCTGCTCCCATGTTAGGGGCATAGATATTTAAAACTGTTAGATCTAATGTGGGCCGGTTAGCTCAACTGGTTAAAGTATGGTGCTAATCATAATATTGTTAGATCTTCTTGTGGGACAGACCCTTTGAGTATGATAAAGTGTCTTTCCTCATCTCTTATTATAGTCTTTGGCTTAAAATCTAATTGATCCGATATAAGGATTGCCACCTCTGCTTTCCTGTGATGTCCATTAGCATGGTAAATTGTTTTCCACCACCTCACTTTAAACCTGGAGGTGTCTTTGGGTCTAAAATGAGTTTCATGTAGACAGAACATTGATGGGCCTTTAAAAAAATCCATTCTGTTACCCTGCCTCATTTTATTGGGGACATTTAGCCCATTTACTTTCATGGTATCTATTGTGAGACATGAATTTAGTGCCATTTTATTGCCTGTAAAGTGACTGTTACTGTATATTGTCTCTGTTCCTTTCTGATCTGCTACTTTTAGCCTCTCTCTTTGCTCAGTGGACCCCTTTCAATATTTCCTGTAGAGCTGGTATGGTGTTTACAAGTTCTTTTAGTTTTTATTTGTCCTGGAGGTTTTTATCTCTCCTTCTATTTTCAATCACAGGCTAGCTGGATGTAGTATTCTTGGCTGCATGTTTTTCTCATTTAGTGCTCTGAATATAACAGGCCAGTTTTTTTTTTTTTTTTTTCTGGCCTGCCAGGTCTCTGTGGATAAGTCTGCTGCCAATCTAATATTTTTTACCATTGTATGTTACAGACTTCTTGTCCTGGGCTGCTTTCAGGATTTTCTCTTTGTCACTAAGACTTGTAAGTTTTACTATTAGATGATGGGTTGTGGACCTATTCTTATTGATTTTGAGGGCAGTTCTCTGCCCCTCCTGGATTTTGATGCTTGTTCCCTTTGCCATATTAGGGAAATTCTTAGCAATAATTTGATCCAATATACCTTCTGCCCCCCCCTTTCTTCTTCTTCTGGAATCCCAATTATTCTAATGTTTCATATTATGGTATCACTTCTCTTGAATTCTCTCCTCGTGGTCCAGTAGTTGTATGTCTCTCTTTTGCTCAGCTTCTTTATTGAATGTCATTTGGTCTTCTATATCACTAATTCTCTCTTCTGCCTCATTTATCCTAGCAGTAAGGCACCTCATTAATAGCTTTTTTAAAATTTCAGCTTAGGTAGATTTTAGTTCTTTTATTTCTCCAGACAGCATTTCTCTAATATCTTCCATGCCTTTTTTGAGCCGAGCTAGCACCTTGAGAATCATCACTCTGAACTCTAGATCTGACATATTACCAATGTCCATATTGGTTAGGTCCCTAGCCTTCAGTATTGACTCTTGTCCTTTATTTTTGTGGTGAGTTTTTCTGCCTTGTCATTTTATCCAGATAAGAATATGTGAAGGAGAGAATAGAATACTAAAAGGGTAGAGAGACCACAGAAAAATGTGTGTTAACCAAATCAGAAGAAACCCCAAATCGTGGGGGACAGAAGGGGGGTAAAAAGAAGTTCAAAAATATTTTTAAAAAGTATACACACACACACACACACACACACACACATTAGACTGGTAAATAGAACAGAGCCACTCATTTAATTTTTGGAGTATTTTGGTCTCTTAGAAGAAGCTACCTCCAAAAATTTTAATGAAAGAAAACCATACACACACACACGGTAAACATGAAGAACAGATGGGATATGACTATAAAGATGTAAATTTCAAGAATATTCTAAAAAAGGAGTTGATAAGATAAGTTGGTTGGGAAAAAAAAGAAAAAGGAAAGGATGTGGAGAGAATTTGTTCAGGCTGGAGACTAGAACAAAGCCCTGTGCTAGATTTAGGGTATATTTTGGTCTACTTGAAGAAGTTATATCCCATAATTTTTTAGAAGAAAAAACCATATGTGTACACAAAAAATAAAGTTAGATACACTAAAGGTAAACTATGACTATAATAATGACTGCTCAAAAAGATTTTTTATTGAAAGGCATTGTTAAGATAAACTAGTTAAAAATGTTAAAAGAAGAAAGTGTAAAAGTTATAAAAATAATAATAAGAAAAAAAAATTAAAAATACTAATTAACTTTGCAAGACTAAATAATCGTGGGGAGAAAGCCATGAATTCCATGTTTTGTTTTCCCCTTCTCTGGAATTCTGCTGTTCTCCTTGATCAGTGAGCTTGGTTTTGGCTTAATTTCTTGCTGATCTTCCATGGGAGGGGCCTGTTGTAGTGATTCTCAAATGTTTTTGCCCAAGATGGAATTTCACCACCCTTGCCCAGGGCTCGTCTAAGTAATCTGTTCGGGTTCACTCTCCAGAGCTTTTTTTCCCTGAACACTCCCTGTAGACCTCTGGAGGATGGTAATGAAAATGGAAGCCTCCCAATCTCTGGCCTGTAGGAGCCAAGAGTTCAGGGCCCCCCTCCTCAGTGTGGCCTCTGAGAAAAGCACTCAATCACTTCCATCTCCCTTGTTTCCAGCCATGCTTCGAGCTCACCCAGCTTTTGACTGAGTGTCTCCATCTGTGTCACACAACCTGACTGTAGTCTCCAAGCCCAGCAGATCCCTGCCACTTTTACAGTGGGTTCTCCCTGGATCTGCCACTTGGGGGGTCCCTGCTCAAAGAGCAGTGGTATGACTGTGCCAATGATCACAATTTAAGGTTACCCCGAGTTGGAGCTCACTCTTTGGCTCTGTCTCTGCAGCCAGCTTCCCCCCTAATACCTGCGAGCTCTGTGATACTCAGACACCCACAATCCTTCTGTAACCCCATGGGACCTGAGACCATGTTGTCCTAGCGAGGGCTCCACACCCTCTTAGCCTCCGGAGCAATGTCCCTCAGTGGAGCAGATTTTTAAAAGTTCTGATTTTGTGCTCCGTTGTTCTGCCACTTGCCAGGAGCCGGCCCCTACCCCAATGGTCTATCTTCCCATCACTTTGGATTCTCTTCTCCACAGGTTCTTACCTTTCAGAAAATGGCTGATTTTCTGTTTTTAGAATTGCTGCTCTTCTTCTCTTTGATCTCCTGTTGCATTTGTAGGTGTCGGAATCATTTGATAAAATATCTAGCTGATATCCTGCTACCTGATGTCATCTCATCCTGCTACTCCTCTGCCATCTTGACTCCTCCCGCTTGTCATTTACTTTTGTCGGTCTTTTTGTTTGTCCGTTTTTGTTTATATACCTTATAAATCTTACTTATTGGCCTCATAGTGCCTGGGTTTTCCCTTTTCTCTCTCTCTTTTTTTCTCTTTCTTTATCTCTTCTTTTCTTTTTTCTTTCTTTTTGGTGGTGACTTAAGATTGCTCCAAAGCATTCCAAGGTGAACCTTGCCTGGATCGTGGTTGATGTACTCAGTTATACATCCCCCCATAAGCACTCACCAAAATGACTAGGAGGAGGAGCACACAAGAGAGGAAAAATTCAGAGACTCACAAGAGGGAAAATTCAGATATCCTCTCTGTCAGAACTATTGGATATGGACATGAACAGTATGGTAAAAAGGTAATTCAGGCTAAAATTATCCAGGCAGTGGCTAGGTTGGGGAAAGCCATTAATGACAACATAAAATCTCTAAGGGCAGCAGTGAGAGCCACCAGGGCAGAATTTAAACATGTTATCAATGAGATCCAATCTTATCTAAATACTCTAACAGATAGGGTAGCAGAGGCAGAAGACAGAATTAGTGATCTAGAGTACAAAATGGTAGAGAAAAAGGATAAGGAAGAGACAAACAGCTTAGAAGCCATGAAATCAGAATTAAGGAAATAAATGATGCCATGAAATGTTGGGAACCATGATGAGGTGGAAAAAGACAAAAGACTAGAAGATATAGGTGAACAAATTCTGGATGAAAATTTTCCCAGTGTGGGGAATGGAAGAGCCTTCATGTCCTAGAGGCAGAAAAGTCACCCTCCAAGATCAACAAATATAGGAAGACCTCAAGGCACTTAATTTTGAAACCAATGAATCGTTATTTTAGACAAAAGGACCTGAGGGCAGATAGGGAGAAGAGTTTCCTTATGTACAGAGGATGGCCCAGCAGAGTAACATGAGACCTGCCCACAGAAACCTGGAAAACCAGAACGGCCTGGCAAGATATATTCAGGGCACTAAATGAGAAGAACATGCAACCAAGAATACTTTATCCAGCAAGACAGACATTCAAAATGGATGGATAAATAAAGAGCCTCCAAGACTGGCAAGGTTTCAAAGAGTATGTGACCAACAAACTGGAACTACTAAATATTAATGGGGGTTTCTATGAGAGAAGAAAGAACCCAAGAATGACATAGAACAGAAATTTACAGAGACAATGTATAGAAACAAGGACTTCACAGGTAACTTGATGTCCATCAAAACGTATCTCTCAATAATCACTCTCAATATGAGTGGCCAAAACCCTCACATAAAACAGCACATGGTTGCAAATTGGATAAAAATGACAGGACCTCCAACAGTGTAGGAGGGTTCCCCTTTCTCCGCATCCTCGCCAGCATCTGTCATTTCCTGACTTGTTGATTTTAGCCATTCTGACTGGTGTGAGGTGATATCTCATTGTGGTTTTGATTTGTATTTCCCTGATGCCGAGTGATATGGAGCACTTTTTCATGTGTCTGTTGGCCATCTGGATGTCTTCTTTGCAGAAATGTCTGTTCATGTCCTCTGCCCATTTCTTGATTGGATTATTTGTTCTTTGGGTGTTGAGTTTGCTAAGTTCTTTATAGATTCTGGACACTAGTCCTTTGTCGGATATGTCGTTTGCAAATAGTTTCTCCCATTCTGTCAGTTGTCTTTTGATTTTGTTAACTGTTTCCTTTGCTGTGCAAAAGCTTTTGATCTTGATGAAATCCCAATAGTTCATTTTTGCCCTTGCTTCCCTTGCCTTTGGTGTTGTTCCCAGGAAGATGTTGCTGCGGCTGAGGTCGAAGAGGTTACTGCCTGTGATCTCCTCAAGGACTTTGATGGATTCCTTTCGCACATTGAGGTCCTTCATCCATTTTGAGTCTATTTTTGTGTGTGGTGTAAGGAAAGCAAGCTGGTGCAGACACTCTGGAAAACAGCATGGAGGTTCCTCAAAATGTTGAAAATAGAACTGGCCTATGACCCAGCAATTGCACTACTGGGTATTTATCCTAAAGATACAAACGTAGTGATCCAAAGGGGCACGTGCACCCGAATGTTTATAGCAGCAATGTCCACAATTCCACAATAGCCAAACTATGGAAAGAACCTCGATGTCCATCAACAGATGAATGGATCAAGAAGACGTGGTATATATACACAATGGAATACTATGCAGCCATCAAAAGAAATGAAATCTTGCCATTTGCGACAACATGGATGGAACTAGAGCGTATCATGCTTAGCGAAATAAGTCAAGCAGAGAAAGACAACTATCATATGATCTCCCTGATATGAGGAAGTGGTGATGCAACATGGGGGCTTACGTGGGTAGGAGAAGAATCAATGAAACAAGATGGGATTGGGAGGGAGACAAACTATAAGTGACTCTTAATCTCACAAAACAAACTGAGGGTTGCTGGGGGGAGGGGTTTTGGAAGAAGGGGGTGGGATTATGGACATTGGGGAGGGTATGTGCTTTGGTGAGTGCTGTGAAGTGTGTAAACCTGGTGATTCACAGACCTGTACCCCTGGGGATAAAAATATATGTTTATAAAAAATAAATAATTAATTTAAAAAAAGGAAGAAAAAAAAAAGAAAAAAAAACCACATTGAGATACCACGTTACATCAGTTACAATGGCCAAAATTAACAATACAGTAAACAGCAAGTGTTGGAGAAGATGTGGGGAAAGGGGAACCATCTTACAGTGTTGGTGGGAATGCAAGTTGTTGCAGCCACTTTAGAAAACAGTTCAGAGATTCATCAAAAAATTAAAAATAGAGCTACCCTCTGGCCCTGCATTTGCATTACTGGGTATTTATCCCAAAGACACAGATGTAGTGAAAAGAAGGGCCATCTGTACCCCAATGTTCATAGCAGCAATGGCCACAGTCACTAAACTGTGGAAAGAGCCAAGATGCTCTTCAACAGATGGAAGGAGAAATAAGATATGATCCACATATACAATACTATTATGCCTCCATCAGAAAGGATAAATACCCAACTTTTATATCCACGTGGTCAAGACTGGAGGAGATTATGCTGAGTGAAATAAGTCAAGCAGAGGGAGTCAGTTATCATATGGTTTCACTTTTGCAGCATAAGGAATAACACGGAGGACATGGAGAGATGGAGAGGAAAAGTGATTTGGGGGAAATTGGAGGTGGAGACGAACCATGAGAGACTATGGAGTCTGAGAAACAAAGTGAGGATTTTTGAGGAGAGGAGGGTGGGGGGTTGCGTAAGCCTGGTGGTATGTATTAAGGAGGGCATGTATTTCATGGAGCATTGGGTGTGGTGCATACACAATGAATCTTGGAACACTGAAAGAAATTAAAATAAAATTTAAAAAATACAGACTGTGTAAGACAAGGCTATTTTCATATCCCTGCATACATTTTATGGAAGGAATATTACTTGATTTTGTTTATAATAAATTTTGTTTTGTGAATAAGGAAAAAAAAAGTAGTGACAGTGAAATAAACAAACAAACAAACAAAGCCCTGATTCCTTAGATTAGGGGTTCCTAAACTTCTGCCTGAAGTGAGTGTCTGTTAGCCACATGCAGATGATTCTATTATCTGAGTCCTGGAGTAAAGTGTGTGAGAACCATCAAATATACCTATATCTTCATGATCCATCAGCTCTGTGCTATTCACCACTCACTATTTATTTATTTATTTATTATTAATTAATTTATTTTATTACTATTAGCATTTAATGTATTATTTGTTTCAGGGGTACAGGTGTGTGATTCATCACTCCTACAGAATACATAGAGCTCACCACAACACATAACCTTCCCAAGGTCCATCATGCAGCCACCTCATCCTTCCCACCCCCTCCACTCCAGGAACCCTCAGTTTGTTTCCTGAAATAAAGTGTCTCTTTTGGTTTGTATCTCTCTCTAGTTTCCTCTTGTTTTATATTTTCCCATCTTCCCCTATGGTCATTTGCCTTGTTACTCAAACTCCACATATCAGTTAGGTTATATGATAATTGTCTTTCTCTGACTGGCTTATTTCACTTAGCATAATACACTGTAGTTCCATCCACGAAGTTGCAAATGACAAGGTTTCATTTTATTAATGGCTGCATAATATTCCATTGTGTGTGTGTGTGTGTGTGTATACACATATCACATTTACTTTATCCTCTGATTCATTGATGGACATCTGTGTTCTTTCTATAATTTGGCTATTGTGGGCATTGCTGTTATAAACATTGTGGTGCAGGTGCTCCTTAAAATTACTGCATTTGTATCTTTGTGGTAAGGAGCCAGCAGTGCAATTGCTCAGTCACAGGGTAGCTCCATTTTGAACTTTTTGAGGATCCCACATACTTTTTTCCAGAGTAGTTACACCAGCTTGAATTCCCACTAACAGTGCAGGACGGTTCCCCTTTTTATGAATCCTCGCCAACATTTGTCGTTTCCTGACTTCTTAATTTTTGCTGTTCTGTCTGGTGTGAGGGGGGGGGATCTCATTGTGGTTTTGGTTTGTATTTCCTTGATACTGAGTGATGTTGAGCAGTTTTTCAAATGTCTGTTGGCAATTTGGATGTCTTCTTTGCAGAAATATCTGTTCATGTCTTTTGCCCCTTTCTTGATTGGATTACTTCTTCTTTGGGTGTTGAGTTTGATAAGTTCTTTATAGATTTTTGGATACTAGCCCTTTATGTGATATATAATTGGCATTTATCTTCTTGAATTTTGTTGGTTGTCTTTTGGATTTGTTGACTGTTTTCCTTGCTCTCCAAAAACATTTTTTCTTGAAGTCCCAATAGTTTATTTTTGTCCTTGCTTCCCTTGCCTTTGGGGATGTTTCTAGGAAGAAGTTGTTGCATCTGAGGTCAAGGAGGTTACTGCCTCTGGATCAAAATTCTCAAGGATTTTGATGGATTCCTATCTCACAGTTAGGTTTTTCATCCATTTTGAGTCTATTTTTGTGTATGGTGTAAGGAAATGGTCCAGCTTTATTCTTCTGCATGTGACTGTCCAGTTTTCCCAACACCATTTGTTGAAGAGACTATCCTTTGCATTGGATATTCTTTACTGCTTCATTGAAGATTAGTTGACCATAGATTTTAGGGTCATTTTCTGAGTTCTGTACTCTGTTCCATTGACCTATATGTTTGTTTTTTGTGCCAGTACTATACTGTCTTGATTACAGCTTTGTAATAGAGTTTTAAGTCCAGAGTTGTGATGCCACTAGTTTTGTTTTCATTTTCAACATCACACTGGCTATTTGGGGTCTTTTCTGTTTCCATACATATTTTAAAATTATTTATTTCATTTCAGTGAAAAAAGTTGATGGTTTATTGATAGAGATTGCATTAAATGTTTGTATTACTTTCTGTTGTGTAGACATCTTTACAATATTTGTTCTTCCAATCTATGTGCATGGCAAGTTTTTCCATTTTCGTCAATTTTTTTTCATGAGTATTCTAGAGTTTTCTGAATATAGATTCTCTGCCTCTTTGCCTCTTTGATTAGATTTATTCCTTTGCCTCTTTTATTAGATTTATTCCTAGGTAGCTTGTGTTTTCAGGTGCAATTGTAAATTGGATTGACTACTTAATTTCTCTTTCTTATGTCTCATTGTTGGTGTATAAAAATGTAACTGATTTCTGTGCACTGATTTTATATCTTGCCACATTACTGAAATCCTATATGAGTTCTAGCAGTTTTGGGGTGAGCTCTTTTGGGTTTTCCACAGGATGAATCACATAAGGACTGAGAGTCTGACTTCTTGTTTGCTGATTCAGATGCCTTTTATTTCTTTTTGTTGTCTGATTACTGAGGCTAGGTCTTCCAGTACTATGTTGATGAGTGGTGGTGATAGTGGACATCCCTGCCGTGTTTTTAAACTTAGGGGGAAAGCTCTCAGTTTTTTACATTGAGAATGATTTTCTTTATTATTTTTTTATAAATATATAATGTAGTTTTATCCCCAGGGGTACAGTTTTGTGAATCTCCAGGTTTACACACTTTACAGCACTCACCATAGCACATATCCTCCCCAACGTCCATAACCCCACCACCCTGTCCCGACACCCCTCCCCCCAGCAACCCTCAGTTTGTTTTGTGAAATTAAGAGTCACTTATGATTTGTCTCCCTACCGATCCCATCTTGTTTCATTTATTCCTTTCTTATCCCCCAACCCCCCCCCCCCACGTCACGTCTCCACTTCCTCATATCAGGGAGATCATATGATAGTTGTTTTTCTCTGATTGACTTATTTTGCTTAGCATAATACCCTCTAGTTCCATCCACATTATCGCAAATGGCAAGATTTCATTTCTTTTGATGGCTGCATAGTATTCCATTGTATATATATACCACTTCTTCTTTATCCATTCATCTGTTGATGGACATCTAGGTTCTTTTCATAGTTTGGCTATTGTGGACAATGCTACTATAAACATTCAGGTGCACGTGCCCCTTATTGAGAATGATTTTTGATGTGTGTGTTTCATAGATCACTTTTATGATTTGAGGTATGTACCTTCTAGCACTACACTGTGAGTAGTTTTAATCAAGAAAAGATGCTGTTCTCTGTCAAATGCTTTTTCTGCATCAACTGAGAGGATTATATTTTCCTTTTCCTTTTTTTTTTTTTTTCTTTGTGTAGTGTATCACAGTGATTTGTGGATGTTGAAACAAACTTACAGCCCAGGAATAAAGGACACTTACTCATGTTGAATAATCATTTTAATGTACTTTTGGATCCTATTGGCTCATATTTTGGTGAGAATTTTAGCAGCCATGTTCATCAGGGATATTGGTCTGCAATTGTTCTTTTTGGTGGGGTCTTTATTTGGTGTTGACAAGATCAAGGTAATGTGGGCTTCATAGAATGAGAACGGAAGTTTTCCTTCCATTTCTATTTTTTTGAACAGTTTCAGAAGAATAGGTATTAATTCTTTAAATATTTGGTAGAAGTTGGGGTTACAAGATGGTGGAGAAGTAGGAGACGCTGTTTCAGCTGGTCCCCTGAAATGAGCTGATTATCTACCAAAGAACTCTGATCACCCATGATATCAGCCTGAGATTAGAATTATACATTTCTGTATCTCTACAGGGCAGAAGACACCAGTGGACAGGTAAAGCTGAGTGGGAACATCGGACTGATATCAGAAAATCAACAAAAGGGGGAGGGAGCCACCAGAAGTGACTCTTTGGTAAGTAATACCCCAATACGAGTGTGCCCTGTGATTGGGGACCAACATTAACTTGGAGTCTGGTTGAAAGCACTCAAAAAGAGCAAAATATCTTAAGGTGAATTTGGTGGAATTGGGTGGTTAGGGACAGGAGCTTAAGCCCATGTACCCAAGATGGCCACCGTTGGTGCTGAGCCAGAGAGAGTGCAGCGAAGAAACCAGGCCTTGGTCCATGAACCACCAGCCAGCAGGAGAGCATCTGGGTGGTGGCACGTGTGAGAGAGTCTGGTGTGGATGCCAGCCGGAGCTCTCTAGAACCACAGCCTTTTGCACTCTGCACGCATGCTGCGCTACCGGGGTCTGAGTCGCGCTCCACACTCTCTACTGGGAGAGGTCTGTGCAGGTGCTAGCCCATGCTCTCTAGGACCGGGAGAGTCTGAACACTCACAGCCCAGGCCAGCATGAAAATCTCAGTGTGCTGTCTCTGGCTGAGACCTCTCTTGTGGTCTGAAACTGCCCAGACAGCCATAGCGGAGGCAGCCACTGGAAGCCAGCTCTCTGGACTTCTTGTGGTTTTGGTAACACTATGGCACAAGCGGGAGCTCCTGCAACCCATGAGACTGTGACTGGGGATGTGCTCTGCCAGAGGCAGAGGGGGAATTTATGTGCCCTGGAGCACCCAGAGGGGACAGACTGAAGCTTCTTCTGAGATGGAGGTCTGGGTGCAGTTTGCTTTCCTCTAAACCTCTGAAGAACCACCAAAAAATACCAATGGGGGGAAAAAAACTCCAGAGAACAAAAGCCTAAAAAAACCGGTTTCCTCAGAGCCCAGCCCCTTGATAAGGGGCAGGAGGACTCAATTCTAGCAAAACTGCCTGAAAAAACACGTGGCAGCCCCCTCCTCCAGAAAGCCAGCACCTCCCAAAACAAAAACAAAAACAAACAAACAAAAAAACCCAAGAGGATAACCAACACTAGATACAACTTTTATTTTTAATTTGATCCCACTATTCTCTTTCTTATCAATTCCTTTTTAAAATTGTTTAACCCATTTACCATCCAAATGAGATGCTCTGTACAACAAATTCCATAATAACCTTTTAACTTGAACTTTTTTGATAAATATACCTGTGTTTTTCTTTCACTTTTCTATATTTTATTTTTAAAAATATTCATATAGAGATAAGCTTCAAGGTAATCCCCTTTCCCCAATCAATGCTACCCAATATATAAAACAGTTTTAATCCCCCTTTATCTCAGGAAATTTGAGTCCTTTAACAAAGATATCAAGATGCATCCTGGAAGAATCAAAATAACCTTCCTCGCCCACACTGAGAATTTATGACCACCCTCCCATCTTTTTCTTCTCTCAATGTTTCTGTGTATTTATTGTTGTACTGGTAGTATCTCAATCATATACTTGGGGTTCATTTTGGCTGGGTTCTTTTTTGTTTTTTTTCTTGTCATGTACTTTTGTCAGTCTTTTTGATGATCTGGTTTTTTTGTTTGTATACTTTATAAATCTTACCTTTGGAGCCCATTTAGGCTGGGTCCTCTCTTTTCTTTTTTTTTTTTTTTTATCCTCTCTCTCTCTCTCTTTTTTTCTTTGTTCTTTCTTTTTGGTGGGAACTCCTGATTGCTCAGAAGTGTTCCAGGGTGCACCTGGCCTGCACCATGGTTGATAAATTCAGCTACACATCCGTTTAACCATCTCTCACCAAAAAGACTAGGGGGAGGAATGTCCAACAGAGGAAAAATTCAGAGACTCTCCATCAGAGCTTTTGGATATGGACATAAACAGTATGTCAGAAAGGGAATTCAGGCTAACAATTATGCAGGCAATGACTAGGATGGAGAAAGTCTTTGATGACAAAATGGAATTAATTAGGGCAGAAGTGAAAGCCACCAAGGATGATGTTAACAATGCTCTCAATGAGTACCAATCTAATCTAAATTCTCTAACACCTAGTGTAACTGAGGCAGAAGATAGAATTAGTGATCTAGAGGACAAACTAATAGAGAAAAAAGATCAGGAGGAGTCCTGGAACAAACAGCTTAGAAGGCATGAAAACAGAATTAATGGGAAATAAATGAAGCCATGAAACATTCCAACGTCAGAATTATTGGAATTCCTGAGGGAGAGGAGAAAGAAAGAAGACTAGAGGATATAGTTGAACAAATTCTCCATGAAAAATTTCCCAGTCTGGCAAATGGAATGAGCTTTTGTGTCCTAGAGGCAGAAAGGTCTCCCCCCAAGATCACAGAATCTAGAAAGACCTCGAAACACCAGAGTGTGAAAATGATGAATCACAATCTTAGACAGGAGCTCTTGAGAGCAGCTAGGGTGAAGATATTCCTTACATACAGAGGAAAGTCCATCAGAATAAGGTGATACCTGTCCACAGAAACCTGGCAAGCCAGAAAGGGCTGGCAAGATGTGCTCAGGGCACTAAATGAAAAGAACATGCAGACAAGAATATTTTGCAGACAAGAATATATTGACCGACAATATTTTGATTGACATTCAAAATCAATGGATAAATAAAGAGCTTCCAAGACCTGAAAGGCTTAAAAGAGCATGTGACCACTAAGCCGGCTCTACAAGAAATATTAACAGGGGTCCTATAAAAAAGGAAAAAAGAACTAAGAGTATCATTGAACAGAAATTTAGGGAGACAATTTATAGAAACAAAGACTTCACAGGTAACACGATGTCAGAAAAAAATGTATCTCTCAAAATCACTCTCAACATGATTGGCCTAAATGTGCCCATAAAAAGTCACAGGATTACAGATCTTAAAAACGACAAAACCCATCCATATATTGTCTCCAGGAGCCCCATTTTGAACGTAAGGATACATCCAGACTGAAAATGAAGGGATGGAGGAATATATTTAATGCCAACGGGACTCAAAAGAAGGCTGGGGTAGTGATTCTCGTATCAGATAAATTAGATTTTAAAGTAAAGACTATCGTCAGAGATACAGAAGGACACTACAACACTCTTAAAGGGTCTATACACCAATATAATCTAAATTGTAAATATTTATGCCCCTACATGGGAGTAACCAACTACATAAGACAACTGTTAATCAAGATAAAGAGTCACATTGATATGAATACATTAATAGTATGGGAGCTTAACATGCCACTCTCAGTAATAGATCATCCAAGCAGAAAATCAAAAAAGAAAGAAGAGCATTCAATTGCACATTGGTCCAGATGGACCTCATAGATATATACAGAACATTGCACCCCAAAAACCAGAATACTCATTCTTCTCGAGTGCACATGGAACCTTCTCCAGAATAGACAACATACTGGGACAAAAATCAGGGCTCTACCAGTAAAAAGATTGAGATTATTCCCTGCATATTCTTAGACTACATGCTTTGAAACTGGAGCTCAACCACAAGAAAAAGTTCGGAAGGAATTCAAACACCTGGAAGCTAAAGACCACCTTGCTTAAGAATGCTTGGATCAACCAGTAAATCAAAGAAAAACTTAAACAATTCATGGAAACCAATGAGAATGAAGTCACTTTGGCCCAAAACCTATGAGATACAGCAAAGGCAGTCCTATGGGGGAAATACATAGCCATCCAAGACTCCCTCAAAAAAACTGAAAAATCCAGAATACACCAGCTGTCTTTAAACCTTAAAGAACTGGAGAATCAACAACAAAGTAAGCCAACTCCACATACAAGAAGGGGAATAATCAAGATTAGAGCAGAGATCAATGACATAGAAACTAGAGGGGCAGTAAAATGCATCAACGAAGCCAGAAGCTGTTTTTTTGAAAGAATCAATAAGATCGATAAACCATTGGTCAAACTAATCAAAAAGAAAAGAAAGAAGACACAAATTAATAAAATTATGAATGAAAAAGGAGAGATCACAACTAACACCAAGGAAATAGAAACAGTCATCCGAAATTATATGCCAAAAACTTGAGCAACCTAGATGAAATGGATGAATTCCTGGAAACCTATAAACTTCCAAAACTGTATCAGGAAGAAATTGACAACCTGAATAGACCAATATCTAGTAACGAGATTGAAGCAGTGATCAAAAACCTCCTCAAATCAGATAAAGGACTAGTGTCCAGAATCTATAAAGAACTTAGCAAACTCAACACCCAAAGAACAAATAATCCAATCAAGAAATGGGCAGAGGACATGAACAGACATATCTGCAAAGAAGACATCCAGATGGCCAACAGACACATAAAAAGTGCTCCATATCACTCGGCATCAGGGAAATACAAATCAAAACCACAATGAGATATCACCTCACGCCAGTCAGAATGGCTAAAATCAACAAGTCCGGAAATGTCAGATGCTGGCGAGGATGCGGAGAAAGGGGAACCCTCCTACACTGTTGGTGGGAATGCAAGCTGGTGCAGCCACTCTGGAAAACAGCATGGAGGTTTCTCAAAATGTTGAAAATAGGACTGCCCTATGACCCAGCAATTGCACTACTGGGTATTTACCCTAAAGATACAAACGTGGTGATCCAAAGGGGCACGTGCACCCGAATGTTAATAGCAGCAATGTCCACAGTAGCCAAACTATGGAAAGAACCTTGATGTCCATCAACAGATGAATGGATCAAGAAGATGCGGTATATATATACAATGGAATACTATGCAGCCATCAAAAGAAATGAAATCTTGCCATTTGTGACAACATGGATGGAACTAGAGCGTATCATGCTTAGCGAAATAAGTCAAGCAGAGAAAGACAACTATCATATGATCTCCCTGATATGAGGAAGTGGTGATGCAACATGGGGGCTTAAGTGGGTAGAAGAAGAATCAATGAAACAAGATGGAATTGGGAGGGAGACAAACCATAAGTGACTCTTAATCTCACAAAACAAACTGAGGGTTGCTGGGGGGAGGGGGTTTGGGAGAAGGGGGTGGGATTATGGACATTGGGGAGGGTATGTGCTTTGGTGAGTGCTGTGAAGTGTGTAAACCTGGTGATTCACAGACCTGTACCCCTGGGGATAAAAATATATGTTTATAAAAAAATAAAAAATTAAAAAAAAAAAGGTGAGAGGCAGGAAAAAAAAAAAACAAAAAATAATAACAACAAAAAAAAAACCTCCTCAAGAACATGAGCCCAGGACCTCATGGATTCCCTGGGTACTTCTACCAAACTTTCAAAGAAGAAATAATACCTATTCTCCTGAAGCTGTTTCCTAAAATGGAAGCAGAAAGCAAACTTCCAGACTCTTTTTATGAAGCCAGCATTACCCTGATCCCCAAACCAGGCAACAACCCCACTAAAAAGGAGAATTTCCGACCAATAACCCCTCTGAATATGGATGCTAATATTCTCAACAAGATCCTAGCTAGTAGGATCCAACAGTACATTAAAAATATTATCCAGTATGACAAGGTGGGATTTATCCCTGGATTGCAAGAGTGGTTCACCATTCTTAAATCAATCAATGTGATAGAACAAATCAATAAGAGAAGAGAGAAGAACTACATGGTCCTCTCAATTGATGCAGAAAAAGCCATTTGACAAAATCCAGCATCCATTCCTGATTAAAATGCTTCAAAGTATAGGGATAGAGGGAACATTCCTCAACTTTATAAAATCTATGAAAAACATAGCAACTATCTTTCTCAATGGGGAAATGCTGACAGCCTTCCCTTTGAGATCAGGAACATGACAAGGATGCCCACTCTCACCACTCTTGTTCAACATTGTATTAGAAGTCCTAGCAATAGCAATCAGACAACAATTAGAAATAAAAGGTATTCAAATTGGCAATGAAGAAGTGAAACTCTCTCTCTTTGCAGATGACATGATACTCATATGGAAAACCCAGAAGACTCCACTCCCAAACTACTAGAATTCATTCAGCAATTCAGTAACGTGGCAGGATACAAAATCAATTGCTTTCTTATACAATAACAATGAAAATACAGAATGGGAAATTAGAGAATCGATTCAATTTACTATATCACCAATTACTGTAAGATACCTCTGAATAAACCTAACCAAAGAGGTTAAGGATCTGTACTCTTGGAAATAAAGAACACTCATGAAAGAAATTGAAGAAGACACAAAAAATGGAACCATTCCATGCTCATGGATCAGAAGAATAAACATTGCTAAAATGTCTATACTGTTTAGAGCAATCTATACTTTCAATGCTATTCCAATCAAAATTCCACTGGCATTTCTCAAAGATCTGGAGCAAACAATCCTAAAATTTTTATGGAATCAGAGGAGACCCTGAATTGCTAAGGAAATGTTGAATAAGAAAAACGAAACTGGGGGCATCACTTTGCCTGATTTCAAGGTTTACTACAAAGCTGTGGTCACCAAGGCAGCATGGTATTGGCATAAAAACAGACACATAGACCAGTGGAACCGAATAGAGAGCCCAGATTTGGACCCTCAACTCTATGGTCAAATAATCTTCAGCAAAGTAGGAAAAAATATATAATGGAAAAAAGACAATCTCTTCAGTAATTGGTGCTGGGAAAATGGGACAGTTATGTGTAGAAGAATGAAAGTCAACCATTCTCTTACACCATATACAACGATAAACTTGAAATGGATAAAAGACCTCAACTTGAGGCAGGAATCCATCAGAATCCTAGAGGAGAACATAGGCAGTATCCTCTTCAACATCGGCCACAGCAAGTTCTTTCAAGATATGTATTCAAAGGCAAAGGAAACAAAAGTGAAAATGAATTTTGGGGACTTCATCAAGATCAGTAGCTTCTGCCCATGTTCATAGCAGCAATTGCCACAGTTGCCAAACTCTGGAAAGAACCAAGATGCCCTTCAATGGATGAATGGATAAGGAAGATGTGGTTTATATATACTATGGAGTATTATGCCTCCATCAGAAAGGATGAATACCCAGTCCCATCTATCAACATAGATGGGACTGGAAGAGATTATGTTGAGTGAAATAAGTCAAGCAGAGAGAGTCAATTATCATATGGTTTTGCTTATTTGTGGAGCATAAGAAATAACACGGAGAACATGGGGAGATGGAGAGAAGGGAGTTGAGGGAAATTGGAGGGGGAGATGAACCATGAGAGAAATGGGCTCTGAAAAACAATCTGAGGGTTTTGAAGGGGCATGGGGTGGGAAGTTGGGTGAGCCTGGTTGTGGGTATTATGGAGGGCACATATTGCAGGGAGCACTGGGTGTGGTGCCTAAACAATGAATTCTGGAACACTGAAAAATTTTAAAAAAATAAAAATTAAAAAAATAAAGCTTCTGCACAGCAAAGGAGACAGTCAACAAAACAAAGAGGCAACCCACGGATGGGAGAAGATATTTGGAAATGACAATACAGACAAAGGGCTGATATCTAGGATCTCTAAAGAACTCATTAAGCTCAACACACACAAAACAGGTAATCATGTCAAAAAATGGGCAGAAGAGATGGACAGACACTTTTCCAAAGAAGACATACAAATGGCTAACAGACCCATGAAAAAATGTTGTTCTTGGTTCAGATTTGGTAGTTTATACATCTCTAGGAATGCATCCATTTCTTCTAGATTGTCTAATTTGTTGTTGTATATTTGCTCATATATGTTCTTATAATTGTTTTTATTTCTTTGATGTTGGTTGTGATCTCTCCTCTTCCATTTATTATTTTATTAATTTGAGTCTTTTCTCTTTTCTTTTTAATAGGTCTGGCCAGGGGTTTATCAGTCTTATTAGTTCTTTCAAAGAATCAGCTCCAAGTTTTGTTGATTGGTTCTAATGTTATTTTGGTTACTGTTTTATTGCTTTCTGCTCTTTCTTATTTCTCTTTTCCTGCTGGGTATAAGGTTTAGTAAGGTATTCTTTCTCCAGCTCCTTTAGGTGTAAGATTAGGTTGTGTATTTGAGATCTTTCAGAAGAAATTCTGGTAGTTCTATATACTTTTCTCTTAGGACCACCTTTCCTGCATCCCAAATATTTTGAACAGTTGTTTTTTTCCCCCTCTTTTTTGTTTACTTGAATTATTAAAAGTCTTCTTTAATATAGGTTGATGCATTCATTGTTTAAGAGGACTCTCTTTAGCCTCCACGTATCTGAGTTCTTTCCAAATTTACCCTGTGATTGAGTTCGAGTTTAAAAGCATTGTGTTCAGAAAATATACAGAGTATGATACCAATCTTTTGGTACTGGTTGAGACCCGATTTGTGACCCAGGATGTCATCTATTCTGGAGAATGTTCCATGTGTACTAGAGAAGAATGTGCATTCTGTTGCTTTAGGATAAACGTTTTGGGTGTATCTATGAATTCCATCTGGTCCAGTTTGTCATTTAAAGCTCCTATTTCCTTGTTGATATTTTTCTTAGATGATCTGTCCATTTTAGTGAGGGGGGTTTTAAAGTCCCCTACTATTATTTTATTATTGTCCATGTGTTTCTTTGATTTTATTATTAATTGGCTTATATAATTGGCTGCTCCCATGTTAGGGACATAAATATTTACAATTGCTTGATCTTCCTGTTGCATAGAACTTTTAAGTATGATATAGTGTCCTTCCTCATCTTTTATTACAGTCTTTGGTTTGAAATCTATTTGGTGTGATATTAGGATTGCCACCCCAGCTTTCTTTTGATGTCCATAGAATGATAAATGGATATCCATCCCCTCACTTTAAATCTGGTGGTGTCATTGGGTCTAAAATGAAACTCTTGCAGAGAGCATATTGATGGCTCGTTTTTTAAAAATCTAAACTAAAGCTCTGCGTGTTTTGATTGTGACATTTAGCCCATTTATATTCAGGGTAACTATCAGAAGATATGAATTTAGTGTGATCGTATCGCCTGTAAGGTGACTGTTACTGTACACTGTCTCTTTTCCTCCTGATCTATGTTAATTTTGGACTCTCTCTTTGCTTAGAGGACCCTTTCAATATTTTTTGTAGGGCTGATTTGGTATCACAAATTCTTTTAGATTTGTTTGTCCTGGAAGCTTTTTAATCTCTCCTTCTATTTTCAGTGACAACCTAGCTGGATAAAGTAATCTTGGCTGAATATTTTTCTCACTTATTAACAACCACTAATTTACTTCTGCATGGTGGACCACCACTGAGAGATTACCAACTCAGGATAAGTGCTCTGGCTCCCTCTGATTGGCCCAGAGAAAGCCCTGTCACTAGCGCTCTTGCACTCCCTGGTATCTCTGTTTCTAAATAAATGGCTCTCAACATGAATACATATTAAAATATGCTTAGGGAGATTTTTCAAAATTCAGATACTCAGACCAGTGTCCAGGCCAATTAAGTCAAAATAGGAGTGGAGGATATGGGTTTCATATTTCAGGTATTAATATTTTTTCATTTTATTTTTTCAGTGTTCCAAGATTTATGGTTTATGCACCACACCCAGTGTTCCATGCAATACGTGCCCTCTTAATACCCATCACCAGTCTCGCCTAAATCCCCACCCTCCAAAACCCCTCAGTTTGTTTCTCAGAGTCCATTGTCTCTCATGGTTTTTCTCCCCCTCCGATTTCCCCCAATTCACTTTTCCCTTCCTTCTCCTAATGTCCTCCATGTTATTACTTATGCTCCACAAGTAAGTGAATCCATATGATAATTGACTTTCTCTGCTTGACTTATTTCACTCAGGATATTCTCCTCCAGTCCCGTCCATGTTGAGACAAAATTTGGGTATTCATCCTTTCTGATGGAGGCATACTATTCCATTGTATATATCGACCATATGGTCTTTATCCATAATATATTTTTAAATTAAAAAATTATGATCTAGGCCCAGTGTGGAGCCCAATATAGGGCTAGAACTCATGACACTAAGATCAAGGCCTGAGTTGGAATAAAAATCTGAATCTCAACCAAATGAGACACCCAGCCACCCCTAGGCAGCAATATATTTTTGAAGGTCTCTTTACAATTCACATGTACAACTGAGGTTAAAAATAGCTTTTCTAAAATTTATGCTCTTTCCATTGTGTCCATTTTTTCCATTACAAAAACAAAGTAACAACAACAAAAGAAAAATAACACTTAAGTTGTTGCTTTTGCTGAGAAGTTTGATTTAATATGTTTAGCTGGGGTCCATAAGTCCTTTTTTTTAAACAAGCACTCCAGGTGGTTCTCAGGATCAGGTAAGTTTGGGAAACACTGCAAGACAGTATACTTTTTCCTAGGACAACCTGATGTACTATGCACTCCACAATTAGAGATCCAGGGCCAACTATTTGCAACATCCTTAAACAAACAAGGGGGTCATAAATTCTGACTTGTGATGTTATGGCTATATATATATATATTTTCTTATTAGAGATTGAAAGTTTCTAGTGAGTAAAGACTGTCTCTAATTTTTTAAATTCTTACCATATCTTTTCACTTAGTTATGATCCAAAATGTTTTCTTTTTAAAAATTTTTTTAGAAGATTTTATTTATTTATTTGACAGACAGAGATCACAAAGAGGCAGAGAGGCAGGCAGAGAGAGAGGAGGAAGTAGGCTCCCCACTGAGTGGAGAGTCCAGTGTGGGACTCAATCTCAGGACCCTGAGATCATAAACCGAGGCAAAGGCAGTGGCTTAACCCACTGAGCCACCCAGGTCCCCCCAAAATGTTTTCTTAATGTTATTTATCAGTTACATGAATCTGATGGGGGATAGGTCAGATGAGTTAAATGAGGCTCATTTTGTAGAATGTACATAGTAAAAGAGTATGAATCTGCAGCTCATGATTATTGGGTCCATGGTCAAAGGAGTGAGACTGATACAAAGTGAAGGTCAAGCAAAGCTTTATTTCACGCCAAGCATTGAGAATCAAACTGACTTGCCAGGGCCATCTCTTGCAAAGAGGCAACCCCTCCCAGCCTCACAGACTAACTTTTATAGAGTAAAGGCCATGTGGTTGAGCCTGGCCACACACAGGTGGCCAATTGAATTACAATTCACCCTATAGTAGTTATTTGAACTAGCCTATCACTCTGGTCAGAATTGGCACCCAAAAGGCAGGGCCCACATTCTTGGGTGGTTAGGGAGGTGTTTTCCTGATTGGATGTCTCCACCTGGCTTGGCTCATCTTTGTATTCTGGGCTCTGCTACCTCCCCCTGACCTGACACATCCTGGTATATGGGCTCTGTTATCAGGGGCTGGTCAGTCATATTTTACTGGTTTCCCAGACTTGTTTCTAAGTAAGTTCCTGGGGGGGGGGCAGAGTCAATCTAACTTTACTGCATAAACAACAAAATGGCTCGATCTGGCTAAGCAGGCCCTTACAATTATCACCCTAACAATATTTAGAAAATACAAGACAGCATTATTAAGGAGACTGCAAAATCCTCTTTGGTGGTTTCATTGATAATCAAAATGTAATGTATAGCTATTAACACAATCCTCTTCCCAAAAGGAGAACTCATCCTCACACAAGGAAGTAGCTAAACTTATTCTGAGATATTTGTTAAAAATGCAGATTCTTAGGAAGGAGGAATTAAAATGGTGGAGGAATCGGGGGACCCTATGTTTTTCTTGTCCCTTGAATACAACAGGATAGTTATCAAATCATTTTGAACACTCAAGATATCAATCCACTCTCTGAGAAATCAAATGCTGCAAGGCTACAAGTAGAAAAGTGATCACCATTTGGAAGATAGGAAGTATAGGGACATGAATCAAGTGTGATATAGCTGAGGATATGGCAGCAAGGAGATAACCTGTTGAAGGAGGCTAACACAAAGTTTTATAAGCAGTGGAGTGCATAATCAGATCTTTTAGAAATTCGCTACAGCAGGAGACACACCTGGCTTAAAGGTGCTCTGGTGGTGAAGTAGGGTGGAATCCCAGTTGTGACAGTATGGTCTAAAGATAATCTGGGTCACAAGAATGAGTGGTGCCTTAGTGCAACACACTTTCCAGGCATAAGAGCATGGAAAGCAGTTGAGAATAGTGAGTCTAGGTGCCTGCACATTCTGCATTATGTTGCCATAAACTGTGTTTGGCTGCCCAGTCATAATACGACTTTCCTAGGATTGTCTAAGGAAAGGCATAAGAGTGGCTAGACCCTCCCCTGGAGGAATAGAATGGGTCTGTGGCACAGGAGTCCCTAAGACTTGGGGGTTTTGAAACAAAGAAAACAAAACAAAAACAAGAACAAAAAACTCGAGCACGGGCAAGGTGAATGCAGAGTTCTGATGGAAACCAAGGAGAAAAGAGTGATTGGCTGCTCTTCTGTAAGGGCTCACTGAAGACTCAGAGGTAGGAATTTTCAGTTCCAGAGATAGAAAGTCCCATGTCTTCATTTTTATCCTGCCCATCAGTGCTGAAAGATTTCATGGAGCAAAACAGCACCACCTAGTGGACTCTAGAGCCGCATACACTGAGCACCACTTCCCTGTACATTGGGAGCACATTTCCACTAGTGTAAGTCCACCTGAGAATCAGGGCAAAGACCCATCTCCCAGAACTCCAGCACAAAAAATTAAGTTTATTGAATACAGAGGGCTTCAAATATTCAACTCTAGGGGGAAAACAGTATATGTACCACTTTTTGAATTTTTATTCGTTATTTTTATTATTTTTTTGTTATTTTCATATTTTTTCAATTCTTTCTTTTTTTTTTAATTTAGTTTATTATTTCAGTGTTTCAAGAGTCATTGTTTATGCACCACACTCAGTGGTCTATGCAATACGTGCCCTCCTTAATACCCCTCACCAGGCACACCCATCCCCTACCCCACTTCCTTCCAAAGTTTGTTTCTCAGAGTCCGCAGTCTCTCATGGTTCATCTCCCCCTCTGATTCACTTTTCCTTTCCTTCTCCAAATGTCCTCCATATTATTCCTTATGCTCCACAGATAAGTGAAACCCTATGATAATTGACTTTCTATGCTTGACTTATTTCACTCAGCATAATCTCCTCCAGTCCCATCCATGTTGATACAAAAGGTAGGTATTCATCCTCTCTGATGGAGGCATAATATTCCATTGTATATATGGACCATATCTTTATCCATTCATCTGTTGAAGAACATCTTGGCTCCTTCCACAGTTTGGCAATGGTGGCCATTGCTGGTAAAAACACTGGGGGGTACAGATGGCCCTTCTTTTCACTACATCTGTATCTTTGTGGTAAATGCCCCATAGTGCAATTGCAAGGTCATAGGGTAGCTTTATTTTTAATTTCTTAAGGAATCTCCACATTATTTCCCAAAGTGGGCTGCACCAACTTGCATTCCCACCAACAATGTAAAAGGGTTCCCCTTTCTCCACATCCTCTCCAACACTTGTTGTTTACTGTTTTGTTAATTTTGGCCATTCTAACTGGTGTAAGGTGGTATCTCAATGTGATTTTGATTTGAATCTCCCTGATGGCTAATGATGATGAACATTTTTTATGTGTCTGTTAGACATTTGTATGTGTTCTTTGGAGAAGTCTGTTCATATCTTCTCATTTTTGACATGATTATCTGTTTTGTGTGTGTTGAGTTTTGAGGAGTTGCTTAAAGATCTTGCATGTCAGCTCTTTGTCTGTAGTGTCATTTGCGAATATCTTCTCCCATTCCATGGGTTGCCTCATTGTTTTGTTGACGGTTTCCTTTGCTGTGCACAAGTTTCCATCTTGATGAAGTCCCAAAATTTCATTTTTGCTTTGTTTCCCTTGCCTTTAGAGAAGTGTCTTCGAAGAAGTTGCTGTGTCCAAAGTCAAAGAGGTTACTGCCTGTGTTCTTTTCCGGGATTTGATGGATTCTGGTCTCATATTGAGGTATTTCGTCCATTTGAGTTTATCTTAATGTATGCTGTAAGAGAATGGTTCGGTTTCTTTCTTCTGCATGTGGCTGTCCAATTTTCCCAGTACCATTTATTAAAGAGACTGTCTTTTTTTTCCATCGGACATTTTTTCCTGCTTTGTCGAAGATTAGTTTACCAAAGAGCTGAGGGTCCACATCTGGGATCTATATTTCAGTCCGTTGAACTAGGTGTATAATTTTGTGTCAGCACCATGCTGCCTTGGTTATCAGAGCTTTGTAATAGAGCTTGAGGTCAGGCATTGTGGTGTTCCCAGCATTTTTTTCCCCACCATTCCCCTGGTGAGTCAGGGCCTTTTCTTCTTCGGTTCAAAATCCTTGGGATGCAGCAAAGGTGATCTTGAGAGGACAGTATATATCAATACAAGACTTTCTCAAGAAACAAGTACTCAAACACACAACCTAACCCTACACCTAAAGGAGCTGGAGAAAGAACAGCAAAGACAGCCTAAACCCAGCAGGAGAAAAGAAATCATAATGATCAGAGCAGAAATCAATGAAAGAGAAACCAAAAGAACAGTAGAACATATCAACAAAACTAGGACCTGATTCCTTGAAAGAATTAATAAGATTGATAACCCCTTAGCCAGACTTAACAGAGAGAGAGAAAAGACCCAAATTTAAAAATCATGAAAGAGGAGTGCTCACAATGAACACCAAAGAAATACAAAGAATTATAGAATCATATAATGAGCAACTATCGGCCAGTAAATTTGACAATCTCGAAGAAGTGGATGCATTCTTAGAGAGTATGAACTACCAAAACTGAACCAGGAAGAAATAGAAAACCTGAACAGACCCACAACCAGTAAGGAGATTGAAGCAGCCATCAAAATCTCCCATCAAACAAGAGCCTAGGGCCAGACAGCTTCCCAGGGGAATTCTACCAAACCTTTAAAGAAGAATTAATACCTATTTCCTGAAACTGTTCCAAAAAAAAAAAAAATAGAAATGGAAGGAAAACTTCCAAACTCATTTTATGAGGTCAGCATTATCTTGATCCCGAAACCAGACAAGGACCCCACTAAAATGGATAATTATAGACCAATATCCCTGATGAGCATGGATGCAAAACTCCTCACCAGAATTATACCCAATAGGATCCAACAGTACATTAAAAGGATTATCCACCATGACCAAGTAGTATTTATTCCTGGGTTGCAAGTTTGGATCAACATCAGAAATCAATCAATGTGAAACAATACATTAATAAAAGAACGAACAAGAATGATATGATATTCTCAATAGATGCTGAAAAAGCAATTAACAAAACACAGCATTCTTTCTTGATCAAAACTCTTAACAGTGGAGGAGGAGTCAAGATGGCGGAGAAGTAGCAGGCTGAGACTGCTTCAGCTAGCCAGAGATCAGCTAGATAGCTTATCTAAAGATTGCAAACACCTGAAAATCCATCCACAGATCGAAGACAAGAAGAACAGCAATTCTGGAAACAGAAAAACAACCACTTTCTGAAAGGTAGGACCGGCGGAGAAGTGAATCCAAAGCGACTGGAAGACAAACCCCGGGGGGAGGGGCCGGCTCCCAGCAAGCGGCGGAGCAACCGCGCACAAAATCAGGACTTTTAAAAGTCAGTTCCGCTGAGGGACATCGCTCCAGAGGCTAAACCGGAGCAAAGCCCACACGGGGTCAGCGTGGCCTCAGGTCCCGCAGGGTCACAGAAGGATTGGGGGTGTCTGAGTGTCGCAGAGCTTGCGGGTATTGGAACGGGAAAGCTGGCTACAGAGACAGAGCCGACAGTAAGCTCGCAGCTCGGTGTTACCTTGAACCGGTTGCAGCCTCGGTGAGCTCGGAGCGCGGCCGGAGGTCAGGCAGACGGGAGTAACTGGGCGCTGTTCTCTGAGGGCGCACTGAGGATTGTGGCCCTGGGCTATCGGCTCCTCCAGGCCGGAGACCAGGAGGCCGCCATTTGTATTCCCATCCTCCGGAACTCTACGGAAAGCGCTCAGGGAACAAAAGCTCCTGAAAGCAAACCCGAGCGGATTACTCACGCCGGCCCTGGGTAAGGGCGGTGTAATTCCGCCTGGGGTAAAGACACTTGAGAATCACTACAACAGGCCCCTCCCCCAGAAGATCAACAAGAAATCCAGCCGAGACCAACTTCACCTACCAAGGAGTGCGGTTTCAATACCAAGGAGAGCAGCAGAATTCCAGAGGAGGAGAAAGCCAAGCACGGAACTCATGGCTTTTTCCCTGTAATTTTTTTTTTAGTCTTGCAGTTAATTTAATTTTTTTCTTTTTCATTTTATGTTGTTTTTTTTCTCGCCTTCGGGTAAAATTTTTTTTTAACTGTTACCTTTTTCTTTTTTAACGATTTTTTACTAGTTTATCTAATATATATATTTTTTCTTTTTTACATTTTTCTTAGTTGTTTTATTTTTTTTAATTCTTTTCTTTACTTTTTTTTTTCTTTCTTCCTTTTTGAACCTCTTTTTATCCCCTTTCTCCCCCCTCACGATTTTGGATCTCTTCTAATTTGGTTAAAGCATATTTTCCTGGGGTTGTTGCCAACCTTTTAGTATTTCACTTGCCCCTTCATATACCCTTATCTGGACAAAATGACAAGACGGAAAAATTCAACACAAAAAAAAGAACAAGAGGCAGTACCGAAGGCTAGGGACCTAATCAATACAGACATTGGTAATATGTCAGATCTAGAGTTCAGAATGACAATTCTCAAGGTTCTAGCCGGGCTCGAAAAAGGGATGGAAGATATTAGAGAAACCCTCTCGAGAGATATAAAAGCCCTTTCTGGAGAAATAAAAGAACTAAAATCTAACCAAGTTGAAATCAAAAAAGCTATTAATGAGGTGCAATCAAAAATGGAGGCTCTAACTGCTAGGATAAATGAGGCAGAAGAAAGAATTAGTGATATAGAAGACCAAATGACAGAGAATAAAGAAGCTGAGCAAAAGAGGGACAAACAGCTACTGGACCACGAGGGGAGAATTTGAGAGATAAGTGACACCATAAGATGAAACAACATTAGAATAATTGGGATTCCAGAAGAAGAAGAAAGAGAGAGGGGAGCAGAAGGTATACTGGAGAGAATTATTGGGGAGAATTTCCCCAATATGCCAAAGGGAAAGAGCATCAAAATTCAGGAGGTTCAGAGAACACCCATCAAAATCAATAAGAATAGGCCCACACCCCGTCACCTAATAGTAAAATTTACAAGTCTCAGTGACAAAGAGAAAATCCTGAAAGCAGCCCAGGAAAAGAAGTCTGTAACATACAATGGTAAAAATATTAGATTGGCAGCTGACTTATCCACGGAGACCTGGCAGGCCAGAAAGAGCTGGCATGATATTTTCAGAGCACTAAACGAGAAAAACATGCAGCCAAGAATACTATATCCAGCTAGGCTATCATTGAAAATAGAAGGAGAGATTAAAAGCTTCCAGGACAAACAAAAACTGAAAGAATTTGCAAACACCAAACCAGCTCTACAGGAAATATTGAAAGGGGTCCTCTAAGCAAACAGAAAGCCTACAAGTGGTAGATCAGAAAGGAAGAGACCATATACAGTAACAGTCACATTACAGGCAATACAATGGCACTAAATTCATATCTCTCAATAGTTACCCTGAATGTTAATGGGCTAAATGCCCCTGTCAAAAGACACAGGGTATCAGAATGGATAAAAAAACAAAATCCATCTATATGTTGCCTCCAAGAAACTCATTTTAAGCCCAAAGACACCTCCAGATTTAAAGTGAAGTGGTAGAAAAGAATTTACCATGCTAATGGACATCAGAAGAAAGCAGGAGTGGCAATCCTTATATCAGAGCAATTAGATATTAAGCCAAAGACTATAATAAGAGATGAGGAAGGACACTATATCATACTCAAAGGGTCTGTCAAACAAGAAGATTTAACAATTTTAAATATCTATGTCCCCAACGTGGGAGCAGCCAACTATATAAACCAATTAATAACAAAATCAAAGAAACACATCAACAATAATACAATAATAGTAGGGGACTTTAACACTCCCCTCACTGAAATGGACAGATCATCCAAGCAAAAGATCAGCAAGGAAATAAAGGCCTTAAACGACACACTGGACCAGATGGACATTACAGATATATTCAGAATATTTCATCCTCAAGCAACAGAATACACATTCATCTCTAGTGCACATGGAACATTCTCCAGAATAGATAACATCCTCGGTCCTAAATCAGGACTCAACCGGTATCAAAAGATTGGGATCATTCCCTGCATATTTTCAGACCACAATGCTCTAAAGCTAGAACTCAACCACAAAAGAAAGTTTGGAAAGAACCCAAATACATGGAGACTAAACAGCATCCTTCTAAAGAATGAATGGGTCAACCGGGAAATTAAAGAAGAATTGAAAAAAATCATGGAAACAAATGATAATGAAAATACAATGGTTCAAAATCTCTGGGACAAAACAAAGGCAGTCCTGAGAGGAAAATATATAGCGGTACCAGCCTTTCTCAAGAAACAAGAAAGGTCTCATGTACACAACCTAACCCTACACCTAAAGGAGCTAGAGAAAGAACAAGAAAGAAACCCTAAGCCCAGTAGGAGAAGAGAAATCATAAAGATCAGAGCAGAAATCAATGAAATAGAAACCAAAAAAACAAAAGAACAAATCAACGAAACTAGGAGCTGGTTCTTTGAAAGAATTAATAAAATTGATAAACCCCTGGCCCGACTTATCAAAAAGAAAAGAGAAAGGATCCAAATAAATAAAATCATGAATGAAAGAGGAGAGATCACAACTAACACCAAAGAAATACAAACTATTATAAGAACATACTATGAGCAACTCTACGGCAATAAATTTGACAATCTGGAAGAAATGGATGCATTCCTAGAAACATATAAACTACCACAACTGAACCAGGAAGAAATAGAAAGCCTGAACAGACCCATAACCAGTAAGGAGATTGAAACAGTCATTAAAAATCTCCAAACAAACAAAAGCCCAGGGCCAGACGGCTTCCCGGGGGAATTCTACCAAACATTTAAAGAAGAACTAATTCCTATTCTCCTGAAACTGTTCCAAAAAATAGCAATGGAAGGGAAACTTCCAAACTCATTTTATGAGGCCAGCATCACCTTGATCCCAAAACCAGTCAAGGATCCCACCACAAAAGAAAGATATAGACCAATATCCTTGATGAACCCAGATGCGAAAATACTCAACAAAATACTAGCCAATAGGATTCAACAGTACATTAAAAGGATTATTCACCACGACCAAGTGGGATTTATTCCAGGGCTGCAAAGTTGGTTCAACATCCGCAAATCAGTCAATGTGATACAACACATCAATAAAAGAAAGAACAAGAACCATATGATACTCTCAATAGATGCTGAAAAAGCATTTGACAAAGTACAGCATCCCTTTCTGATCAAAACTCTTCAAAGTGTAGGGATAGAGGGCACATACCTCAATATCATCAAAGCCATCTATGAAAAACCCACCGCAAATATCATTCTCAATTAGAAAAACTGAAAGCTTTTCCGCTAAGGTCAGGAACTCGGCAGGGATGTCCATTATCACCACTGCTATTCAACATAGTACTAGAGGTCCTAGCCTCAGCAATCAGACAACAAAAGGAAATTAAAGGCATCTAAATCGGCAAAGAAGAAGTCAAATTATCACTCTTCGCAGATGATATGATACTATATGTGGAAAACCCAAAAGACTCCACTCCAAAACTGCTAGAACTTATACAGGAATTCAGTAAAGTGTCAGGATATAAAATCAATGCACAGAAATCAGTTGCATTTCTCTACACCAACAGCAAGACAGAAGAAAGAGAAATTAAGGAGTCAATCCCATTTACAATTGCATCCAAAACCATAAGATACCTAGGAATAAACCTATCCAAAGAGACACAGAATCTATACTCAGAAAACTATAAAGTACTCATGAAAGAAATTGAGGAAGACACAAAGAAATGGAAAAATGTTCCATGCTCCTGGATTGGAAGAATAAATATTGTGAAAATGTCTATGCTACCTAAAGCAATCGACACATTTAATGCAATTCCTATCAAAGTACCATCCATCTTTTTCAAAGAAATGGAAAAATAATTCTAAAATTTATATGGAACCAGAAAAGACCTCGAATAGCCAAAGGGATATTGAAAAAGAAAGCCAACGTTGGTGGCATCACAATTCCGGACTTCAAGCTCTATTACAAAGCTGTCATCATCAAGACAGCATGGTACTGACACAAAAACAGACCCATAGATCAATGGAACAGAATAGAGAGCCCAGAAATAGACCCTCAACTCTACAGTCAACTAATCTTTGACAAAGCAGAAAAGAATGTCCAATGGAAAAAAGACAGCCTCTTCAATAAATGGTGCTGGAAAAATTGGACAGCCACATGCAGAAAAATGAAATTGGACCATTTCCTTACACCACACACAAAAATAGACTCAAAATGGATGAAGGACCTCAATGTGCGAAAGGAATCCATCAAAATCCTTGAGGAGAACACAGGCAGCAACCTCTTCGACCTCTGCCACAGCAACATCTTCCTTGGAACAACGCAAGAGGCAAGGGAAGCAAGGGCAAAAATGAACTATTGGGACTTCATCAAGATCAAAAGCTTTTGCACAGCAAAGGAAACAGTTAACAAAATCAAAAGACAACTGACAGAATGGGAGAAGATATTTGCAAACGACATATCAGATAAAGGACTAGTGTCCAGAATCTATAAAGAACTTAGCAAACTCAACACCCAGAGAACAAATAATCCAATCAAGAAATGGGCAGAGGACATGAGCAGACATTTCTGCAAAGAAGACATCCAGATGGCCAACAGACACATGAAAAAGTGCTCCATATCACTCGGCATCAGGGAAATACAAATCAAAACCACAATGCGATATCACCTCACACCAGTCAGAATGGCTAAAATAAACAAGTCAGGAAATGACAGATGCTGGCGAGGATGCGGAGAAAGGGGAACCCTCCTACACTGTTGGTGGGAATGCAAGCTGGTGCAGCCACTCTGGAAAACAGCATGGAGGTTCCTCAAAATGTTGAAAATAGAACTGCCCTATGACCCAGCAATTGCACTATTGGGTATTTACCCTAAAGATACAAACGTAGTGATCCAAAGGGGCACGTGCACCCGAATGTTTATAGCAGCAATGTCCACAATAGCCAAACTATGGAAAGAACCTAGATGTCCATCAACAGATGAATGGATCAACAAGATGTGGTATATATACACAATGGCATACTATGCAGCCATCAAAAGAAATGAAATCTTGCCATTTGCGACAACATGGATGGAACTAGAGCGTATCATGCTTAGCGAAATAAGTCAAGCAGAGAAAGACAACTATCATATGATCTCCCTGATATGAGGAAGTGGTGATGCAACATGGGGGCTTAAGTGGGTACGAGAAGAATCAATGAAACAAGATGGGATTGGGAGGGAGACAAACCATAAGTGACTCTTAATCTCACAAAACAAACTGAGGGTTGCGGGGGGGAGGGGGTTTGGGAGAAGGGGGTGGGATTATGGACATTGGGGAGGGTATGTGATTTGGTGAGTGCTGTGAAGTGTGTAAACCTGGTGATTCACAGACCTGTACCCCTGGGGATAAAAATATATGTTTATAAAAAATAAAAAATTAAAACAAAACAAAACAAAACAAAACAAAAACCTCTTAACAGCATAAGGATGGAGGATACATACCTCAATATCATCAATGCCATCTATGAAAAATCTACAGCAAATATCATTCTGAATAGGGAAAAACTGAGACCTTTTCCTCTAAGGTCAGGAACATGGCGGGATGTCCACTATCACCACTGCTATTTAACATAGTACTAGAAGTCCTAGCCTCAGCAATGAGAACAAAAAGAAATAAAAGGCATCCAAATTGGCAAAGAAGCAAAACTTATTCTTTGCAGATGATATGATACTTTTTGTGGAAATCCCAAAAGACTCCACATCAAAACTGCTGAAATAATACAGGAATTTAGTAAAATGTCAGGATATAAAATCAATGCACAGTAATCAGTTGCATTTCTATACACCAACAACAAGACAGAAAAAAGAGAAATTAAAAAACCAATCCCATTTACAATTGCACCCATAACCATAAGATGCCTAGGAATATAGCTAACCAAAGAGGCAAAGAATCTGTACTCAGAAAACTATAGAGTACTCATGACAGAAATTGAGGACTACCCAAAGAAATGGAAAAATTTTCCATGCTCATGGATTGAAAGAAGGAATACTGTGAAAATGTCTATGTTACCTAGTGCAATCTACACATTTGATGCAATACCGATCAAAATACCATCAACTTTTTTCAAAGAAATACAACAAAAATCCTAAAATTTATACGGAACAAGAAAAGACCCTGAATAACCACCTGAATGTTGAAAAAGAAAACCAACGTTGGTGGTATCATAATTCCAGACTTCAAGCTTCATTAAAAAGATGCAATCAACAAGACAGTATGGTACTCGCACAAAAACAGAGACATAGATCCATGGAACAAAATAGAGAGCCCAGAAATAGACCCTCAACTTTATGGTCAACCAATCTTCGACAAAGCAGGAAAGAATGTCCAATGGAAAAAAGACAACAAGTGGTGTTGGGAAAATTGGACAGCCACATGCAGAAGAATGAAATTGTACCATTTCCTTACACCACACACAAACATAGGCTCAACACGGATGGAAGACTGCAATGTGAGAAAGGAATCCATTGAAATCCATGAGGAGAACACAGACAGCAACTTATTTGACCTCAGCCGCAGCAACTTCATCCTAGAAACATTACCAAAGGCAAGGGCAAAAACGAACTATTAGGACTTCATCAAGATCAAAAGCTTTTCCACAGCAAAGGAAACAGTCAACAAATCCAAAAGACAACTGACAGAATGGGAGAAGATATTTGCAAAGGACATATCAGATAAAGGGCTAGTATTCAAAATTTATAAAGAACTTATCAGTCTGTTTTCAGAAGGAGGAGCAAGCAAGATGGCAGAGAAGTAGGAGACTCTGTTTCATCCAGTCCCTTGAAGTGAGCTAAATATCTACCAGAACACTCTGAACACCCAGGAAATCAGCTTGAGATGTAATATTATACACTTCTGGATCTCTATGGAGGGAGAAGACATCAATGGAGAGGTAAAGCAGAGTGGGGACACTCAGATTGATATTGGAGGATAAACAGACTGGGGAGGGAGCCACCAGAAGTGACCCTCTAGAAAGTAATACCCCAATAAGAAAGTGTCATGCGATTTGGGACCAGCATTAACTTAGAGTCCGGTTTAAAAAGACTCCAAAAAAAAAAAAAAAAACCCAAAAGATCTTAAGGGGCAACTGGTAGAATTGGACAGTTATGGGCATGGGCCTAAGCCCATGTTCCCAGGACAGTCACCGCTGATGGCCTCCAATGCCAGAGAGAGTCCAGTGAGGACTCCAGTCCATGGCCCCTGAGCCCATGGCTTTCCACTGTATGCACCACCACTCGAGCTGGGTGCACATCCGCACTTGCCTGAGAGAGACTGGTGTGGGCTCCAGCTGGCGTTCTCTAGGACTGCACCTTCTGAGACTGGCTGAGGGATCTGAGTGCACCCAGACCGCTCCTGAGAGAACCTGGCATGATCTCTGGTCGGAATCCCTTGGCTCACAGCCTTCCACGACCTGCGTGACTACAGGGCCTGAGCACACCCAGCATGGCCCCGGACTCCAGACAGTAGTCCTGGCAAAGGCAGCCACCAGAAAGTGGGCTCCCTGGGCCAATATAGCTCATGGTTTTAGTGGCATGGGGGTTCAGAGACAAGCAAGGGCCTCGGGAGACCACTGGGATGGTGGCTAGGGTGCTCACTGCCTGTGGGAGGTTGTGCTGTTCAGCGGAGTTTGCAGAGGTGGAGTCTGTGTATTCTGAACCACCCAGAGGGGAACAGTCTGAGGCTTCTCTTTCAGGCGGAGGTCTTGAAAAGTCGCAAAAAACCACCAAAGAACAAAAACCTCCAGAGAACAAAAGCCTGAAAACATAGGTCCCACAGGTCAGCCCCTTGATGGTGGGCAGGGCGAATCAGCCCAAGCAAGATTGATGGCAAACAGTGCAGCAGGCCCCACCCCCAGAACATAAGTCAAAAGAACAAGAGGACAACCACCACAGGGTCCCAATGAAAGTGTAAAACCCCAACATCAAAAGAAAACAATATACTAAGCTCCTGGTATTGCCCTAAAACCTGTATATATCATAGATACAACTTCTCTTTTTTAATATTTGTTCTCATGATTCTTGTTCTTTTAATTTTTTAATGCACTTTCCATTACAACTAGAAGTTTAATACAACATATTCTTTAATAACATTTTAACTTTAACTTTTTTTCATACATATACCTGTGTTTCTCTTTTTTATATATACATATACATATACATATACATATACATATACATATACATATACGCTTCAAGGTAATCCTTTTTCCCTATTCAATACTACCCCTATATATAAACCACTTTCAATCTCCCTGCATCTCTGGAAAGTTGACTCCTTTAACAAAGTTAACAAGATACACCCAGGAAGAACCAAAATAACCTCCTTCACCCACATCGAGAGTTTATAACCACCCTCCCATCAAATTCTTCTGTCAGTGTTTCTGTGTATTTGTTTTTGTTTTGGTATTATACAAATCTTATTCCTGGGGTTCATTTTTGCTGGGTTCTTCTTTTTTTCTTGTCATTTATTTTGTTGGTCTTTGTCTTTGTTTTTGTTTATGTACCTTATAAATCTCACACTGGGGAGTCATTTTTGTGGGGTTTTCTCTCTTTTCATTTTTTTCCCTGTTTCTCTCTTTTTCCGTTATTTTTGATGGTGACTTCTGAGTGCTCCAAAACTTTCCAGGGTGCACCTTGCCTGGATCGTGATTGATATATTCAGCCAAACATCTCCTCAAACACCTCTCACCAAAATGACTAGGAAGAGGAACATCCAACAGAGGAAAAATTCAGAAACTGTGCCCTCTACCACAGAACTATTGGAAATGGACATAAACAGTATGTTGGAAAAGGAATTCAGGGTAACAATTATCCAGGCAATGGCTAGGTTGCAGAAAACCATTAGTGACAATATAGAACCTCTAAGGACAGAAGTGAGTGCTGATCTGACAGAATTTAAAAATGTTATCAGTGGGATCCAATCTAATCTAAATACTCTAACAGTTAGGATAAATAAGGCAGAAGAAGGAATGCATGATCTAGTTGACAAACTGGTAGAAAAGAAGGATCAAGAGGAGGCCAGGAACAAAAAGCTTAGAAGGCATGAAAACAGAATTAGGGAAATAACACCATAAAACATTCCAATTTCAGAATTATTGGGATCCCTGAGGAGGTGGAGAGAGAGAGAGAGGAATAGAAGACATAGTTAAACAAATCCTAGGTGAAAACTTCCCTTATCTGGGGAATGGAACCAGTGTTTGTGTCCTAGGAGCAGAGAGGACACCTCCACCCCAAGATCAATGAGGACAGAAAGACATCCAGGCACTTGGTTGTAAAATTCATGACTCGTAAATTCAGAGAACATTTCCTAAGGGCTGCTAGGGGGAAGTTATTCCTTATGTACAGAGGGAGGACACTCAGAATAATGTCAGACCTGTCCACAGAAACCTGAGAAGCCAGAAAGGGCTGGCAAGACATACTAGGATCCTAAATGAGAAGACCATTCAGCCAAGAATACTTTATCAAGCAAGGTTGACATTCAAAAATGGATGGAGAGATAAAGAACTTCCAAGACCAGCAAGGTTTAAAAGAGGATGTGACCACCAAGCAGGCACTAGAGGAAATATTAAGGGGGTTCTATAAAACCCAAGAGACAATTTACAGAGACAATCTATAGAAACAAGGACTTCATAGGCAACATGATGACAATGAAAACTTATCTTTCAATAATCACTCTCAACATGAATGGCCTAAATGCTCTCATAAAAGGGCACAGGGTTGAAGATTGGATAAAATGACGAGACGCATCCATATGCTCTACAAGACACACACTTTGAAAATAAAGATACATCCATACTGAAAGCGAAGGGATGGAGAAGCATCTTTCATGCCAATGGGCCTCAAAAGAAAGCTGGAGTAGTGACTCTCATATCAGACAAACTAGATTTTAAGCTACAGACTGCAGTCAGAGATGCAGAAGGGCACTAAATCATTCTTAAAGGGTCTATCCACCAAGAAGATCAGAGAGTTGTAAATATTTATGCCCCAACATGGGAACAGCCAACTACATAAGCCAATTGTTAATCTTATAAATAAAGATTCCTATTGATATGAATACATTAATTGTAGAGGATCTTAACATGTCACTCCAGCAATAGAAAGATCATATAAGCAGAAAATCAACAAAGAAACAAGAGATTTGAATGGTACCTTGGTCTGGATAGACCTCATAGATATATGCAGAACATTCCACCCTAAAACAACGGAGTACTCTTTCTTCTCAAGCACACATGGAACTATCTCTGGAATAGTCTACATACTGGGTCACAAAACAGGGCTCAACTGATACCAAAATACTGAGATGATTCCCTGCATATTCTCAGAACACAAGGTTTGAAATTGGAACTCAATCACAAGCAAAACTTTGGAAGGAATTAAAACACTTAGAAGCTAAAGACCATCCTGGTCAAGAATGTTTGGATCAACCAGGAAATCAAAGAAGAACTTAATTCATGGAAACCAATGAGAATGAAGACACATTGGTCCAAAATCTATGAGATACAGGGAAGGCTGTCCTAAGGGGGAAATACATAGTCATCCAAGCCTCAATCAAAAAAAAAAAAAGGGGGGGGCTGGCTGGGTGGCTCAGTGGGTTAAAGCCTCTGCCTTCGGCTCAGGTCATGATCCCAGGGTCCTGGGATTGAGCCCCACATCAGGCTCTCTGCTCAGCGGGGAACCTGATTCCTCCTCTCTCTCTGCCTGCCTCTCTGCCTACTTGTGATCTCTGTCTGTCAAATAAATAAATAAAATCCTTAAAAAAAGGAAAACTCCAGCATACACCAGCTCTCTTTATACCTTAAAGAACTGGAGAATCAACAACAAATCAAGAAAAATAATTAAGATTAGAGCAGAGATCAATGACTTAGACACTAGAGATACAGTAGAACGATGAAACTAGAAGCTGGTTCTTTGAAAGAATTAATAAGATGAATAAACTACTGGCCAAACTAATCCAAAAGACAAGAGAGAGAACCAAAGTAATAAAATTATGAATGAAAGGGGAGAGTTCATGACTAACACCAAGAAAATAGAAACAATCATCATAAATTATTATCAACAGTTATATGCCAATAAGTTAAGCAAATTAGAAGGAATGGATGCATTCCTGGAAACCTATAAACTTCTCATACTGAAACAGGAAGAAATTGACAACTTAAGTAGACCAATATATGGTAATGATATTAAGACAGTGATCCAAAACCTCCCAAAAACCAAGAGTCCAGGACCTAATGGCTTCCCTGGGAAAGTCTACCAAACATTCAAGAAAGGAATAGTTGCTATTCTGCTGAAACTGTTTCAAAAAATAGCAACATAAGCTAAACTACCAGACTCTTTCTATGAAGCCAGCATTACCCAGATCCCCAAACCAGGAAAAGACCCCATCCAAAAGGAGAATTTCAGACCAACATCCCTGATGAATATGGATGCTAAGATTCTCAACAGGATCCTTGCTAATAGGATTCATGTGTACATTAAAAAGATCATCCACGATGACCAGGTTGGATTTATCCCTGGGATGCAAGTGTGGTTCAACATTCTCAAATCAATCAATGTGATAGAATGAATCAATAAAAGAATAGAGAAGAACCACATGGTCATCTCAATGGATGCAGAAAAAGCATTTGACAAAATACAACACCCTTTCCTCATTAAAACTCTTCAAAGAATATGGATAGAGGGAGCATTCCTCAACGTCATAAAATCTATCTATGAAAAACCCTAAGCAAATATCATTCTCAATGGGGAGAAGGTGAGAGCCCTTCCACTGAGGTCAGGAACACGACAAGGATACCCACTCTCAGCACTGTTGTTCAACATAGTACTAGAAGTCCTAGCAACAGCAATCAGACAACAAAAAGAAATAAAAGGTATTCAACTGGTAAGGAAGAAGTCAAACTCTCTCTCTTTGCAGATGACATGATACTTTATATGGAAAACCCAAAAGACTCCACACGTAAGCTAGTAGAACTCATACAGCAACTTAGTAGAGTGGCAGGATATAAAATGAATTCACAGAAATCACTCGCTTACTTATACAATAACAATGAAAATATAGAAAATGAAATTAAAGAAACGATCCCGTTTTCTATAGCACCAAGAACCCTGAGGCACCTTGGAATAAACCTCACCAAAGAGGTAAAGGATCTGTACTCGGGGAACAACGGAACATTCCTAAGAGAAACTGAAGATACAAAAAGATAGAAGTCTTTCCATGCCCAGGGATCGGAATAACAAACATTGTTAAAATGTCTATACTGCCTAGAGCAATCTACACTTTCCATACCCCCCCCATTCAAAATAACAATGACATTTTTCAAAGTGCTGGAACAAACAATCCTAACGTTTGTATGGAGGCAGAAAAGACCCTGACTCAGTAAGGAAATGTTCAAAAAGAAAAACAAAACTAGAGTCATCACATTGCCTGATTTCAAGCTTTATTACAAATCTGGGATCACAAAGGCAGCATGGTATTGGCACAAAAAAGGCACATTCACCAGTGGAACTGAGTAGAGACTGGAGATAGAGACCCCAGACCCCTCAACTCTATGGTCAAATAATCTTCAACAGAGTAGGAAAAATATCTTGTGGAAAAAAGAGAGTCTCTTCCATAATCGGCGCTGAGAAAATCCGACGGCTATGCATAGAAGAATGAACCTCGACCATTCTCTTACACTGTACACAAAGATAAACTCAAAATGGATAAAAGACCTCAACGTGAGACAGGAATCCATCAGAATCCTAGAGGAGAACATAGGCAGTAATCTCTTCGATATCAGCCACAGCAACTTCTTTCAAGATATGTCTCCAAAGGCAAAGGAAACAAAAGCGAAAATAAACTTTTGGGACTTCATCAAAATCAAAAGCTTCTGCACAGCAAAGGAAACAGTCAAAAAAACAAAGAGGCAACTCACGGAATGGGAGAAGATATTTGCAAATGACAGTACAGACAAAAGGTTGATATCCAGGATCTATAATGAACTCCTCAAACTCAACACACATGAAACAGGCAAACATGAAAAAATGGGAAGAAGATATGAACAGACACTTCTCCAATCAAGACATGCAAATGGCTATCAGACACATGAAAAAATGGTCATCATCATTAGCCCTCACGGAGATTCAAATTAAAACCACATTGAGATATCACCTTACACCAGTTAGAATGGCCAAAATTAACAAAACAGGAAACAACATGTGTTGGAGAGGATGTGGAGATAGGGGAACCCTTTTACACTGTTGGTGGGAATGCAAGTTGGTGCAGCCTCTTTGGAGAACAGTGTGGAGATTCCTCAAGAAATTAAAAATAGAGCTTCCCTATGACCCTGCAATTGCACTCCTGGGTATTTACCCCAAAGATACAGATGTCGTGAAAAGAAGGGCCATCTGTAGCCCAATGTCTATAGCAGCAATGGCCATGGTCGCCAAACTATGGAAAAAACCAAGATGCCCTTCAACGGACGAATGCATAAGGAAGATGTGGTCCATATACACTATGGAGTATTATGCCTCCATCAGAAAGGACGAATACCCAAGTTTTGTAGCAACATGGACGGGACTGGAAGAGATTATGGTGAGTGAAATAAGTCAAGCAGAGAGAGTCAATTATCATATGTTTTCACTTATTTGTGGAGCATAACAAATATCATGGAGGACAAGGGGTGTTAGAGAGGAGAAGGGAGTTGGGGTAAATTGGAAAGGGAGGTGAATCACGAGAGACTATGGACTCTGAAAAACAATCTGAGGGGTTTGAAGTGGCGGGGGGGTGGGTGTTGGGGTACCAGGTGGTGGTATTATAGAGGGCACGGATTGCATGGAACACTGAGTGTGGTAAAAAAAAAAAAAAAAAATCAGAAGTTTCTGCATAGCAGAGGAAACAGTCAACAAAACAAAGAGGCAACCCACAGAATGGGAGAAGATATTCACAGATGACACTACAGAAAATGGGCTGATATCCAACATCTATATAGAACTTTTCAAACTCAACCCCGCCCCCCAAAAAAACAGATAATCCAGGCAAGAAGTGGGCAGAAAACATGAACAGACACCTCTCCCAAGCAGACATACAAATGGCTAGCAGACACATGAAAAAAATGTTCATCATCATTGGCCATCAGGGAAATTCAAATCCAAAGCACATTGAGACACCACCTTATGCCAGTTAGAATGGCAAAGATTAACAAGATAGTAAACAACAAATGTTGGAGAGGATTTGGAGAATAGGGAACGCTCTTACACTGTTGGTGGGAATACAAGTGGGTGCAGCCACTTTGGAAAACAGTGTGGACATTCCTCAAAAAAGTAAAAATAGAGCTACCCTGTGACCCAGAGATTGCACTACTGGCTATTTACGTCATCAATACAGATGCAGTGAAAGGAAGGGCAAGTGCACCCTAAAGTTCATAGCAGTGATGGCCACAATTGCCACGCTGTGGAAAGAGATGAGATACCCTTCAACTGAAAAATGGATAAAGAAGATGTGGTCTATATATACAATGGGATATTAGTCAGCCATTGGAAAGGATGAATACCCAACTTTTGAATCAATGTGGATGGGACTGGTGGTGATTATTCTGAGTGAAATAAGTGGAACATAAGGAAAAACATGGAGGACATTAGGAGAAGGAAACCCAAAGGGAAGGGATGAAAATCAGAGGGAGAGAGGAACCATGAGAGACTGTGGGCTTTGAGAAACAAACTGAGGGTATTAGAGGGGATGTGTGAACCTGGTGGTGGGAATGTGTGACCCTGGTGTTGGCTGGAGGCCTGGAGGGCACGTATTGCATGGAGCACTGGGTGTTATACGTAAACTGGAATCTTGGAACACTACATCAGAAACTAATGATGTATTTTATGGTGACTAACATAACACAGTAAAAATTTTAAGAAACCACAAAAGCCAAAGAACCAAACCAAACAAAAAAATTAGTGTTAGCCTCTCCTTTGAATCTTTGAAGCCATGCATTGACTTCTCTTCAGCGATGAAAGTCCTGGATGCAAATTCTTCTCCTAGAAAGCTGCTTCATTTAAACTGAGACTTTATTTAGTGTATCCACCTTTATTAGTTTTCTTAGCTAGATATTTTGGATAACTTGCTGCCACTTCTACATCAGCACTTGCTGCTTCACTTTTCACTTTTATATTATGGAGATAGATTATTTCCTTAAATGTCATGAACCAAACTTTGCTAGCTTCAAGCTTTTCTTTTACAGTTTCCTCACCACTCTTGGCCTTCACAGACCTGCATAGAGTCAAGGTCTTTCTCCAGATTAGGTTTTGGTTTAAGGGAATGCTGTGGCTCATTTGATCTTCTATCCAGACCACTAAAACGTACTCCAAATTAGCAGTAGGGCTGTTTTGCTTTCTTATTATTTGTGTTTTCACTGGAGTAGTACTTTTAATTTCCTTCAAGGACATTCACTTTCCATTCACAATTTGGCTAACTGATATAAGAGGCCTAGGTTTTGACCATTCTTGTCTCTCTAGCTTTTGATTTAAAGTGAGGTATGTAAAGCTCTTTCTTTCACTTGAATGCTTAGAGGCCATTATTAAATGGCCTAATTTTAATACTGATGTATCATAGGAAATAGGGAGGCCTGCTGAGAGGGAGGGAGATGTGGAGATGGTCAGTTGGTAGAGCAGTCAGGACATAGAACATGTATTGATTCAGTTTACCATCGTACATGGATGTGGTTTCTGGTGTCCCAAAAACAATTACAATAATAACATCAAAGATCATTGATTACAGATCTCCATACTAGATATAATAATAATTAAGAAGTTTAAAATACTGTGAGAATTACTGAAATGTGACACAGAGAAGCACAATGAACAAATGCTTTTGGAAAAATGGTGCAGATAAACATGCTTGATGCTGCCTTGACACTAACCTTCAATATGTGAAAAACTCAGTATTTGCAAAATTCAATAACGTACAGTGCAATAAAATGAAGGATGCCTGTATTTTTATGTTGATTGAGATGCAACTCCATGGTTTTAAGTTATATCTTTTGTTTACAACAGAGCAAAGCTCTCCAGTGTGGGGTGGGTGTCCCTCAGTTGTGGAGGCACAAGGTTATATGCTAGATTGTGGGAAGAAAATACTAAAAACTTTGTTTGTATTACTTTATTTAATGTTTATACAATTTATATTTCTGAGAATATTTTATAATAGACAAAAATATAGTTACATAGTATGTAATTTATACATAAATGATCATATATTGTAGACATATGCTTTTTATCACTTTCTCCCTTGCTCATTCAGCTGAAGGTAGCCTGCCCTCCTTATTGTTCCTTGAGCATAAGAAATGCATTCTTTTTTTTTAAACCTTTCCAACTCTTTCGTAACTCTTTAAAAAAAAAGATTTTATTTATTTATTTGACAGAGATCACAAGTAGGCAGAGAGGCAGGCAGAGAGAGAGGAGGAAGCAGGCCCCCTGCTGAGCACAAAGACCAATGGGGGGCTCGATCCCAGGGTCCTGGGATCATGACCTGAGCCGAAGGCAGAGGCATTAACCCACTGAGCCACCCAGGCGCCCCAAGAAATGCATTCTTGAGGACCCTTGCACTTGCTGTTTCTTCTGTGTGAAAGGGACACATTTTAGATCTTCTTCTAGTTCATTCCCTCAATTCATTTAGGTCTCAACTCAGATTGCATTCCCCCCAAAAGGCTTTCTCAACTATCCTCTATGAAATAGCAACTCCTGACAGATTCATCCCCTTACCTTAATTTTTGTTTATTCAAAGCACATTTATACATTAGTTTATCTGCCCATTGGTTGTTTTGCCCATTACAATACCAATGTACGAAGGCACAGACTCTGCCCATTTTCTCCATCATTGGTTCCTCAGTGATACAGTAGACTCTCAATAAATGTTTAAACAAGGAATTCTCACTTTTTTAAGTGATTAGTGTTCATGGCTTAAAAGTTTGACTATCACTACTTTTGTGGCAAGAGAGGGGGACTTTAATAAGTAGTTAAAAATCTTTATTTAAATATTTAATTGTTCATTCATTCAAATAAACAATAAATTGTTTATTTATTCATCCATTTTCTTTTATTCTACATACATTATTTATTTCTTAGTTTTCCTTTTTATTCTTTTTTTTTTTTCATTGTTTACAAGTACTGGGTGTACCACACCCAGTGCTTCCAGCCCTTCCTAGTGTACTGGGTGTCTGTGGATAGGTCTGCTGCCAGTCTGATGTTTATACACCTACATGTTAAAGACCTTTTCTCTTAAGTCACTTTCATGATTTTCTATTTATCTCTGAATATTGCACGCTTCACTTTTATATACTGGGGTGTTGGTCTGTTTGAATTAATTTTGAGGTGGGTTTTCTATGCCTATTTGAAATTAAGGTCTGTTTCCTTCCCCAGATTAGGGAGGTTCTCAGCTATGATTTGCTCAAACATACCTTCTGTCCCTCTTTCTTCTTCCTCTGGGACCCCAATTACTCTAATATTGTTTCACTTTATGGTATCACTGATTCTTGAAAACCCTTCTAATTTTCCATCTGTTATTTTTCTTTTTTCTTTAGCTTCCTTTTCATCATTTTGTCTTGTATGTCACCAAGTCTCTTTTCTGCCTCATTTGCTCTAGCTGTTAGAGCATCCATTTTACGTCTTTCTTTCTTTCTCTCCTTCTTTCTTTCTTTATGCTTTTATTATTAACATTTAATGTATTATTTACTTCAAGGGTACAGGTCTGTGAATCATTAGTCTTACAAAATTCACAGAACTCACCATGGTACATATCCTCCCTAATATCCATAACTCAGCCACCCTATCCCTCCCTACCCACCTCCTAACAACTCATTTTGTTTCCTTATATTAGGAGTCTCTTATAGTTTGTCTCCTTCCCCGGTCCCATCTTGTTTCATTTTTTTCCCTCCCTATCCCCACCCAACTGCACGCCCTGCTTCTCAAATTCTACATATCAGAGATCATATGATAATTGTCTTTCTCTGATTGACTTATTTCACTTAGTATAATACTTTCCAGTTCCAGCCACATTGCTGCAAATGCTAAGATTTCATGGTTTTTTGTTGTTGTTGGCTGTATAGTATTCCACTCTGAATATATATACCCTATCTTCTTTATCTATTCATCTCTTGATGGACATCTAGCTTCTTTCCGTAGTTTGGCTCTTGTGGACAATGCTGCTGTAAACATTTGGGTGAGCATGTCCCTCAGATCATTATATTTGTATCTTTAGGGTAAATACCCAGCAGTGCAATTGCTGGGTCATAGGGTAGTTCTATTTTCAACTTTTTGAGGAATCTCCATCCTATTTTCCAGAGTGGCTGCACCAGTATGCATTTCCACCAACAATGTAAGAGGATTCCTTTTTCTCTGCATCCTTGCCAACACCTGTCATTTCTTGACTTGTTAATTTTAGCCATTCTGACTGGTGTGAAGTGGTATCTCATTGAGGTTTTGATTTGTAATTCCGTGATGCCGAGTGATGGGGAGCACTTTTTCATGTGTCTGTTGGCCATCTGTATGTCTTCTTTGCAGAAATGTCTGTTCATGTCCTCTGCCCCTTTCTTGATTGGATTATTTGCTTTTTGAGTACTGAGTTTGAAAAGTTCTTTATAGATTTTGGATATTTTCCCTTTATCTGAAATGTCATTTCCAAATAACTTCTCCCATTCTCTCAATTGTCTTTTGGTTTTGTTGCATGTTTCCATTCCTGTGCAAAAGGTTTTGATCTTGATGAAGTCCCAGTAGTTAATTTTTTCCCTTGTTTCCCTTGCCTTTGAAGGTGTTTCTATGAAGATGTTGCTGTGTCTGAGGTCGAAGAGATTGCTACCTGTGTTCGCCTCAAGGATTTTGATAGATTCCTATCTTACATTGAGGTCTTTCATCCATTTTGAATCTATTTTTGTGTGTTGTGTAAGGAAATGTTCCAGTTTCATTCTTCTGTTTGTGGCTGCCCAATTTTCCCAAAACCATTTGTTGAAGAGACTGTCTTTTTTTTCCCATTGGACAATCATTCCTGATTTGTCAAAGATTAGTTGACCGTAGAGTTGAGGGTCTATTTCTGGGCTCTCTATTTTGTTCCACTGATTGGTGTGTCTGTTTTTGTGCCGGTACCATACTGTCTTGATGATGACAGCTTTGTAATAGAGCTTGAAGTCTGGAATTGTGATGACACCAACTTTGGCTTGGTTTTTCAAAATTTTTCTGGCTATTTGAGGTCTTTTCTGCTTCCATATAAATTTTAGGATTATTTGTTCCATTTCTTTGAAAAAAAAAAAAAGATTGGATTTTGATAGGAATTGCATTAAATGTGCAGATTGTTCTTTTTTTGTTCTTCCAATCCATGAGCATGGAACATTTTTCCATTTCTTTGTGTCTTCCTCAATTTCTTTCAGGAGTACTTTATAGTTTACTGAGTACAGAGACTTTGCCTCCTTGGTTAGGCTTATTCCTAAGTATCTTATGTTTTGGGTGCAACTGTAAATGGGATTTACTCCTTAATTTCCCCTTTTTTCTGTCTTATTGTTGCTGTATAGAAATTCAACTGATTTCCGTGCATTGATTTTATATCCTCACACTTTACTGAATCCCTGTACATGTTCTAGCAGATTTGGAGTGGAGTCTTTTGAGTTCTCCACATAAAGTATCATATCATCTGCAAAGAGTGAACGTTTGACTTCTTCTTTGCTGATTTGGATGCTTTTAATTTCTTTTTGTTGTCTGATTGCTGAGGTTAGGACTTCAGGTACTATGTTTAATAGCAGTGGTGTTAATGGACATCCCTGCCATGTTCCCGACCTTAGCAGAAAAGCTCTCAGTTTTTCTGCATTGAGAATGATATTCGCTGTGGGTTTTTCCTAGATGGCTTTGATGATATTGAGGTATGTACCCTCTATCCCTACACTTTGAAGAGTTTCGATCAAGAAAGGATGCTGTATTTTGTCAAATGCTTTTTCAGCATCTATTGAGAGTATCATATGGTTCTTGTTCTTTCTTTTATTAATGTATTGTGTCACATTGATTGATTTGTGGATGTTGAACCAAACTTGCAGCCCTAGAATAAATCCCACTTGGTCGCAGTGAATAATTCTTTTAATATGCTGTTGGATCCTATTGGCTAGTATTTTGGTGAGAATTTTTGCATCTGTGTTCATCAAGGATATGAGTCTATAATTCTCTTTTTGGATGGGAACTTTGGTTTTTGGTTCAAGGTAATGATGGCCTCATAAAAGGAGTTGGGAGGATATCCTTCCATTTTATTTTTTGGAACAGTTTCAGGAGAATAGGTAATAATTCTTCGTTATATATTTGGTAGAATTTCCCTGGAAAGACACCAAGCCTGGGCTCTTCTTTCTTGGGAGATTTTTTTTTCATTACTTATTTATTTATCATATTAATTATTTATTTATTTTTTAATCTTGGGAGATTTTGGATGACTGCTTCAATATCCTTTGGTTATGGGTCTGTTCAGAATTCCTGTTTCATCCTGGTTCAGTTGTGGTAGTTATATGTCTCTAGGATTGCATACCTTTCTGCCAGGTTGTCAAATTTGCTGGTATATAGTTGCTCATAATATGTTCTTATAATTGTATATCTTGGTGTTTGTTATGATCTCTCCTCTTTCTTTTGTGATTTTATTTATATAGGTCTTTTCTCTTTTCTTTTTGATTAAGTCTGGCCAGGGGTTTATCAATCTTATTAATTCTTTCAGAGAACCAGCTCCCAGTTTCGTTGATTTGTTCTTTTTTGTTTGTTTGTTTGTTTGTTTGTTTCTACTTCATTGATTTCTGCTCTGATTTTTATTATTTCTCTTTTCTTGCTCGGTTTAGGCTTTCTTTATTGTTCTTTCTCCAGCTCCCTTAGGTATAGGATTAAGTTATGAACTTAAGACCTTCCTTGTTTCTTGAGAAAGATTTTATTGCTATATATTTTCCTCCCAGGACTGTCTTTGTTGTGTCCCATACATTTTGAACCACTGTGTTTTTGTTATCATTTGTTTCCATGAATTTTTTCAATTCTTCTTTAATTTCCTGGTTGACCCATTCATTCTTTAGTAGGATCCTCTTTAGCCTCCATGTATTTGGGTTCTTTCCAATTTTCCACTTGTGATAGAGTTCTAGCTTCAGAGCATTGTGGTCTGAAAATATGCAGGGAATGATCCCAATCTCTTGGTACCAGTTGAGACCTGATTTGTGACCTGGAATTTGATCTACTTTGGAGAATGTTCCATGTGCACTAGAGAAGAATATGTATTCTGTTGCTTTGGGATGGAATGTTCTGAATATGTCTGTGATGTCCATCTGATCCAGTGCGTCAAGTAAGGCCTTTATTTCCTTGTTGATCTTTTGCTAGGATGATCTTTCCATTTCAGTGAGGGGGGTGTTAAAGCCCCCTACTATTATTGTATTAATGTCAATGTGTTTCTTTGATTTTGTTATTAATTGGTTTATGTAGTTGGCTGCTCCCATGTTAGGGGCATAGATATTTAAGATGTTAAATCTTCTTGGTGGGCAGACCCTTTGAGTATGATATAGTGTCCTTCCTCGGGTCTTATAATATTATGCCTTTGGCTTAAAATCCAATTTATCTGACATAAGGATTGCCACCCCAGCTTTCTTTTGATGTCCATTAACATGGTAAATTGTTTTCCACTGCCTCACTTTAAATCTGGTGGTGACCCTGGGTCTAAAATGAGTTTCTTGTAAAAAGCATATTGATTTTTTTTTTTTTTGGTTGTTGTTGTTGTTGTTGTTTTGTTGCTTTTTAAAAAATCCATTCTGATACCCTGTGTCTTTTAATTGGGGCATTTAGCTATTTTACATTCAGGGTAACTATTGAGAGATATGAATTTAGTGCCATTGTATTGCCTGTAAGGTGAGTGTTACTGTATCTTGTCTCTGATCCTTTCTGGTCTATCATTTTTAGGCTCTGTCTTTGCTTAGAGGATCCCTTTCAAAATTTCCTGTAGAGCTGGTTTAGTGTTTACAAACTCTTTTAGTTTTTGTTTGTCCTGGAAGCTTTTTATCTCTCCTTCTATTTTCAATGATAATGTAGCCGGACATAGTATTCTTGGCCACATGTTTTTCTCATTTAGTGCTCTGAATATATCATGCCAATTCTTTCTGGCTTGCCTGTCTCTCTGGATAAGTCTGCTGCCAATCTAATATTTTTACTATTGTATGTTATAGGCTTCTTGTCCAGGATCCTTTCAGGATTTTCTCTTTATCACTAAGTCTTGTAAATTTTATTATTAGATGACAGGGCATGGACCTATTCATATTGATTTTGAGGGGGGTTTTCTGCACCTCCTGGATTTTGATGCTTATTTCCTTTGCCATATTAGGGAAATTCTCTACAATAATTCGCTCCAATATACCTTCTGCCCCCCCCCTTTCTTCTTCTTCTGGAATCCCAATTATTCTAATATTGTTTTGTCTTATGGTATCACTTATCTCTCGAATTCTCCCCTCGTGGTCCAGTAGTTGTTTGTCTCTGTTTTGCTCAGCTTCTTTATTCTCTCCATCATTTGGTCTTCTATATCACTAATTCTCTCTTCTGCCTCATGTATCTTAGCAGTGAGAGCTTCCATTTTTTATTGCACCTCATTAATAGTTTTATGATTTCAGCTTGGTTAGATTTTAGTTCTTTTATTTCTTCAGAAAGGGCTTTTATGTCTACAGACAGGGTTTCTCTAATATCTTCCATGCTTTTTTTGAGCCCAGTTAGCGCCTTGAGAATCATCATTCTGAATTCTAGATCTGACATATGACCAATGTTTGTATTGATTAGGTCCCACGCTTTGGTACTGCCTCTTGTTCTCTCTCTCTCTCTCTCTCTCTCTCTCTCTCTTTTTGTGTGGTGTTTTTCTGCCTTGTCATTTTATCCAGATGAAAATACACAAACGAGAGGATAAAATACTAAAAGGGTGGCAAAGACCCCAGAACAATGTGTGTTAACCAAACCACAATAGACCCCAAATCGTGGGGAGGAGAAAGGGGGTAAAAAGACATTTAAAAACATTTAAAAAAAAAAGAAAATAAATATGTTAATCTGGTGACTAGAACAGAGCCACCTACTTGATTTGGGGAGTATTTTGGTCTCTTAGAAGAAACTACCTCTAAAAAGTTTAAGGAAAGAAAAACATATATATATATATGAGGGGGGTTTTAGAAAAACATATATATATATATATATATATATATATATATATATATATATATATATATATATATAAACAAGGGTAAACACAATGCAGGGATGGAATATGACTGTAAACATAAACATTTTAAAAAATTCTAAAAATGGAGTTGATAAGTTGGTTGGGAAAAGAAATAAAAAGAAAGTGGAGAGAATTTGTTCAGGCTGGAGACTAAAACAAACCCTGTGCTAGATTTAGGGTATATTTCAATCTATTAGAAGTAGTTGTATCCCAAATTTTTTAGAAGAAAAAACCCTACATGTATACAAAAGATAAAGTTAGATACAATGAAAAATAAAATATGACTATAATAATAACCCTGAAAAAGACTTAAGAAAGTTATTGTTAAAATCAACTGGTTAAAAAATGTTAAAAGGTGAAAGAGTAAAAGTTTAAAAAAAATAGAGTAAGAAAAAAATAAAATTAAAAAATTCAATTAAGTTTGCAAGACTAAAGAATCATGGGGAGAAAGCCATGAATTCCTTGCTTTGCTTTCCCAGCTTCTGGAATTCTGCTGTTCTCCTTGATCAGTGAGCTTGGTCTTGGTTGGATTTTTTGTTGATCTTCTGGGTGTATTTTGATATCTTTCTTAAAGAATTCAACTTTCCAGAGATAAAAGGTGATGAAAACTGGATTATATATAGGGGTAGTATCAATTAGGAAAAGAAGATAACCTTGAAGCTTATATCTATATGTATACTAAAAAAATAGAAAAGAAAAATAAAAGCACAGGTATATGTATGAAAAACGTTCAAGTTAAAAGGTTATTATGGAATATGTTGTATTGAACCTCTAGTTGTAATGGTAAGTAGGTTGAAAAATTAAAAAGAACAAAAAAGTGAGAATGAATTAAAACTAAAAGTTCTATCTATGAAATATACAGGTTTTATGGTAGTACCTGGAGTTTAATCTCTTGTTTTCCCCCAATGTTGGGGCTTTACAGTTTTATGGGGACCCTGTGGTGGTTGTCCTCTCATTCTTTTGGCTGGCTTCTGGCAGAGGGACCTCTCAGGTCATTTTTTATGCACTCTTGCTTGGGTTGAGTCCTTCTCTCCCTTATCAAGGGGCTGGGCTCTGTGGAAACCAGTTTTTCAAGCTTTTGTTCTCTGGAGGTTTTTGTGTTTTTTTGTTTTGTAATTGTAGTACTTTGGCGGCTTTTTATGGATTTTTGGAGGTTTAGTGGAAAGCAAACTGCACCCAGACTTCTGTCTCAAAGAGAAGCCTTAGTCTTCTCCCCTCTGGGTGGTCCAGAACACACAGATTCACCCTCTGCAAACTTCACTGAGTGGTGCAACCTCCACAGGCAGTGCCCTTCTCCAGCTACTGTCTCAGCAGTTGCCCAAAGCGCTCACTTGTCACTGCATCCCTGTGCCACTAAAACGGTGACAAATTTTGGTCCAGGAAGCCCTCTTCCAGTGGCTGCTTTTGCCAGGACTGCTGTCTGGGGTCTAGACCTCAGAACTTCATAGGTCACTGCCCACCTAGAGATCCCATCCAGAGATAGAATGCTGAGTTTTTCAAGCCTGGGCTGGGAGTGTTCAGACTCTCAGCCAGTCCTAGAGATCATATGGAGCTCTCTCAGATGTGGGTGGGGAGTGTGGTTCAGCTGGTAGCATGCTGGTAGTGCAGTGTGTGCTGAGCACAAAAGGCTGTGCTTCTAGAGAATGCCGGCTGGCGTCCACATCAGACTACATCATGCACACCAGTGGGATTGAACTTAGCTGAGTGGTGGTGAAAGCAGTGGAAAGCTGGGGGCTTAGGGACCATGGCCTAGACGCTTCACCACTCTCTTTGGCATGGGTGTTCGGCCAGCAGTGGCCATCCTGAGTCTGTGGGCTTAGACCCATGCCCATGACCGCCAAATTCCATCAGTTGCCCTTCAGATTTTTTGCTCTTTTTGAGTGCTTTTAAGCAGACTCCAAGTTAATGCTGGTCCCCAATCCAGGGCACTTTCGTACTGGGGTATTACCTTCCAATGGGTCAGTTCTGGTGCCTCCCTTCCCCTTCTGTTTATCCTCTGACATCAGTCTAATTGTTTCTACTCTGCTTTACCTCTCCACTTGTGTCTTCTACCACTGTAGAGATCCAGAAGTGTATAATCTTTCATCTCAGGCTGATTTCATGGGTGTTCAGAATGATCGGGTAGATAATTAGCTCACTTTAGGGGACCGGTTGAAACAGGTCTCCTACTTCTCCACCATCTTGCCCCTCCTTTCAACATATTAGTTTTAGAAAAAGGAACACATGATTATTCTGATAGATGCCAAACAAACACATTTAATAAAATTAAACTATTTTACTTGACTTGAAAAAAGGTAACTTGTGTTAAGAAGCAAATTCCATAACTTGATAAATAAAATTTATAAGAAGCTAAATGCATATATGTTTAAAGATGAAACAGGAAATCAATTTCTAACAAAATCAGTGTATCTCCTATTTCCACCACTATTCTGAGTGTTCAAAACCTAACAATAAAAGTACAATAAGTATATAAAGAACATTTTAAAATTTAACTGAGTGACATAAAATAAGTCTAGAAATAATGCACTCCCTGACAGAAAACCCAATTCTGCAAAAATGTCAGTTTTCCCTACATTAATCTACATATTTAATATAATTCCTTTGAAAATCCAATGGGATGTTTTTAGCATACACATTTGGTCCAAAATTCCTCTAGAAGAAAAAAAAAAAGTGAAGCATGGCCAGGATTTAACACATCTACTACTAAGAGGGGACTTCCCTTACCAGATATTAATATCTGGTATCACATATCTAGTGATCTGGTATCACAATAATGATAATTGTCTTCAGCTGGGAGAAAAACAGACAAAAATCACTAGAAGAGAACATAAACTGCAAAAACAGACACACACACAAACACACAAACACACACATTAATTCAATATAAGATGAACATGGGATTTCAAATCAGTAGAGAAAAGATAAGTTGTCCAATAATTTATGTCAAGAAAACTGGTTATACATTTGGAACAAATATTAACTTCCCAATTTTCTCAACACACACAGACACACACACAAATAATATAGTAAAACTTTAAACTTAAAAAAACCTCTAGTTTTCTTTGTGAGGGTTGCTGGGGGGAGGGGGTTTGGGAGAAGGGGGTGGGATTATGGAAATTGGGGAGGGTATGTGCTTTGGTGAGTGCTGTGAAGTGTGTAAACCAGGTGATTCACAGACCTGTACCCCTGGGGATAAAAATATATGTTTATAAAAAATTAAAAATTAAAAAAAAACCTCTAAACGAAAATGTATTATGACTATATAACTTGTAGTGCAAAGGGTTTAAAAACAAAACAGAACAAAGAAAAAACATGATCTAAACCCCACATGCTTTAAAGGAGGAAATTAAAATAAAAAATGAATGATATATTTCCACAAAGTAAGTAGTCAGATGATAGATGTGGATGAAAAAATATGAAGCTAGCATGAGGGACAAAGAACTAATATATTCAGGAGGAGGAGTCAAGATGGCGGAGAAGTAGCAGGCCGAGACTACTTCAGCTAGCCGGAGATCAGCTAGATAGCTTATCTAAAGATTGCAAACACCTGCAAATCCATCAGGAGATCGAAGAGAAGAAGAACAGCAATTCTGGAAACAGAAAAACAACCACTTTCTGAAAGGTAGGACCTGCGGAGAAGTGAATCCAAAGCGACGGGAAGATAGACCCTGGGGGGAGGGGCCGGCTCCCGGCAAGCGGAGGAGCAACCGCACACAAAATCAGGACTTTTAAAAGTCTGTTCCGCTGAGGGACATCGCTCCAGAGGCTAAACCGGGGCAAAGCCCACAAGGGGTCAGCGTGGCCTCAGGTCCCGCAGGGTCACAGAAGGATCAAGGGTGTCTGAGTGGCGCAGAGCTTGCGGGTATTGGAACGGGAAAGCCGGCTACTGAGACAGAGCCGACAGTAAGCTCGCAGATCGGGGTGACCTTGAACCGGTCGCAGGCTCGGTGAGCTCGGAGCGCGGCTGGAGGTCAGGCAGACGGGAGTAACTGAGCGCGGTTCTCTGGGCGCGTACTGAGTAGTGCGGCCCTGGGCTCTCAGCTCCTCCGGGCCAGAGACCGGGAGGCCGCCATTTGTATTCTCGTCCTCCGGAACTCTACGGAAAGCGCTCAGGGAACAAAAGCTCCTGAAAGCAAACCCAAGCGGATTACTCACCCCGGCTCCGGGTAAAAGCGGTGCAATTCTGCCTTGGGCAAAGACACTTGAGAATCACTACACCAGGCCCCTCCCCCAGAAGATCAACAAGAAATCCAGCCAAGACCAAGTTCACCTACCAAAGAGTGCGGTTTCAATACCAAGGAGAACAGCAGAATTCTAGAGGAGGAGAAAGCAAAGCACGGAACTCATGGCTTTTTCCCTGTGATTTTTTTTAGTCTTGCGGTTAATTTAATTTAATTTTTTTCTTTTTTCTTTTTTTTTTTTTTTTTTTTGCCTTCGGGTAAAATTTTTTTTTTTAACTGTTACCTTTTTCTTTTTTAACGATTTTTTACTAGTATATCTAATACATATATTTTTTTTCTTTTTTATATTTTTCTTAGGTGTTTTATTTTTTAAAAAATTTTTTTTTTCTCTTTTTTATTTTTTTTTATTGTTTCCTTTTTGAACCACTTTTTATCCCCTTTCTCCCCCCTCACGATTTTGGATCTCTTCTAATTTGGTTAAAGCATATTTTCCTGGGGTTGTTGCCACCCTTTTAGTATTTTACTTGCCCCTTCATATACTCTTATCTGGACAAAATGACAAGACGGAAAAATTCAACACAAAAAAAAGAACAAGAGGCAGTACCGAAGGCTAGGGACCTAATCAATACAGACATTGGTAATATGTCAGACCTAGAGTTCAGAATGACAATTCTCAAAGTTCTAGCCGGGATAAAAAAAGGCATGGAAGATATTAGAGAAACCCTCTCGAGAGATATAAAAGCCCTTTCTGGAGAAATAAAAGAACTAAAATCTAACCAAGTTGAAATCAAAAAAGCTATTAATGAGGTGCAATCAAAAATGGAGGCTCTCACTGCTAGGATAAATGAGGCAGAAGAAAGAATTAGTGATATAGAAGACCAAATGACAGAGAATAAAGAAGCTGAGCAAAAGAGGGACAAACAGCTACTGGACCACGAGGGGAGAATTCGAGAGATAAGTGACACCATAAGACGAAACAACATTAGAATAATTGGAATTCCAGAAGAAGAAGAAAGAGAGAGGGGAGCAGAAGGTATACTAGAGAGAATTATTGGGGAGAATTTCCCCAATATGGCAAAGGGAACAAGCATCAAAATTCAGGAGGTTCAGAGAACGCCCCTCAAAATCAATAAGAATAGGCCCACACCCCGTCACCTAATAGTAAAATTTACAAGTCTCAGTGACAAAGAGAAAATCCTGAAAGCAGCCCAGGAAAAGAAGTCTGTAACATACAATGGTAAAAATATTAGATTGGCAGCTGACTTATCCACAGAGACCTGGCAGGCCAGAAAGAGCTGGCATGATATTTTCAGAGCACTAAATGAGAAAAACATGCAGCCCAGAGTACTATATCCAGCTAGGCTATCATTGAAAATAGAAGGAGAGATTAAAAGCTTCCAGGAAAAACAACAACTGAAAGAATTTGCAAACACCAAACCAGCTCTATAGGAAATCTTGAAAGGGGTCCTCTAAACAAAGAGAGATCCTACAAGTGGTAGATCAGAAAGGAACAGAGACCATATACAGTAACAGCCACCTTACAGGCAATACAATGGCCCTAAATTCATATCTCTCAATAGTTACCCTGAATGTTAATGGGCTAAATGCCCCTGTCAAAAGACACAGGGTATCAGAATGGATAAAAAAACAAAACCCATCTATATGTTGCCTCCAAGAAACACATTTTAAGCCCGAAGACACCTCCAGATTTAAAGTGAGGGAGTGGAAAAGAATTTACCATGCTAAAGGACATCAAAAGAAAGCAGGAGTGGCAATCCTTATATCAGATCAATTAGATTTTAAGCCAAAAACTATAATAAGAGATGAGGAAGGACACTATATCATACTCAAAGGGTCTGTCCAACAAGAAGATTTAACAATTTTAAATATCTATGCCCCCAACGTGGGAGCAGCCAACTATATAAACCAATTAATAACAAAATCAAAGAAACACATCAACAATAATACAATAATACAATAATACAATAGTAGGGGACTTTAACACTCCCCTCACTGAAATGGACAGATCATCCAAGCAAAAGATCAGCAAGGAAATAAAGTCCTTAAACGACACACTGGACCAGATGGACATCACAGATATATTCAGAACATTTCATCCCCAAGCAACAGAATACACATTCATCTCTAGTGCACATGGAACATTTTCCAGAATAGATCACATCCTCGGTCCTAAATCAGGACTCAACCGGTATCAAAAGATTGGGATCATTCCCTGCATATTTTCAGACCACAATGCTCTAAAGCTAGAACTCAACCACAAAAGGAAGTTTGAAAAGAAACAAAATACATGGAGACTAAACAGCATCCTTCTAAAGAATGAATGGGTCAACCGGGAAATTAAAGAAGAATTGAAAAAAATCATGGAAACAAATGATAATGAAAATACAACGGTTCAAAATCTGTGGGACACAACAAAGGCAGTCCTGAGAGGAAAATATATAGCGGTACAAGCCTTTCTCAAGAAACAAGAAAGGTCTCAGGTACACAATCTAACCCTACACCTAAAGTAGCTGGAAAAAGAACAAGAAAGAAACCCTAAGCCTAGTAGGAGAAGAGAAATCATAAAGATCAGAGCAGAAATCAATGAAATAGAAACCAAAAAAACAATAGAACAAATCAACGAAAGTAGGAGCTGGTTCTTTGAAAGAATTAATAAAATTGATAAACCCCTGGCCCGACTTATCAAAAGAAAAGAGAAAGGACCCAAATAAATAAAATCATGAATGAAAGAGGAGAGATCACAACTAACACCAAAGAAATACAAACTATTATAAGAACATACTATGAGCAACTCTACGGCAATAAATTTGACAATCTGGAAGAAATGGATGCATTCCTAGAAACATATAAACTACCACAACTGAACCAGGAAGAAATAGAAAGCCTGAACAGACCCATAACCAGTAAGGAGATTGAAACAGTCATTAAAAATCTCCAAACAAACAAAAGCCCAGGGCCAGACGGCTTCCCGGGGGAATTCTACCAAACATTTAAAGAAGAACTAATTCCTATTCTCCTGAAACTGTTCCAAAAAATAGCAATGGAAGGAAAACTTCCAAACTCATTTTATGAGGCCAGCATCACCTTGATCCCAAAACCAGGTAAGGATCCCACCAAAAAAGAGAGCTATAGACCGATATCCTTGATGAACACAGATGCGAAAATACTCAACAAAATACTAGCCAATAGGATTCAACAGTACATTAAAAGGATTATTCACCACGACCAAGTGGGATTTATTCCAGGGCTGCAAGGTTGGTTCAACATCCGCAAATCAGTCAATGTGATACAACACATCAATAAAAGTAAGAACAAGAACCATATGATACTCTCAATAGATGCTGAAAAAGCATTTGACAAAGTACAGCATCCCTTCCTGATCAAAACTCTTCAAAGTGTAGGGATAGAGGGCACATACCTCAATATCATCAAAGCCATCTATGAAAAACCCACCGCAAATATCATTCTCAATGGAGAAAAACTGAAAGCTTTTCCGCTAAGGTCAGGAACACGGCAAGGATGTCCATTATCACCACTGCTATTCAACATAGTACTAGAGGTCCTAGCCTCAGCAATCAGACAACAAAAGGAAATTAAAGGCATCCAAATCGGCAAAGAAGAAGTCAAATTGTCACTCTTCACAGATGATATGATACTATATGTGGAAAACCCAAAAGACTCCACTCCAAAACTGCTAGAACTTATACAGGAATTCAGTAAAGTGTCAGGATATAAAATCAATGCACAGAAATCATTTGCATTTCTCTACACCAACAGCAAGACAGAAGAAAGGGAAATTAAGGAGTCAATCCCATTTACAATTGCACCCAAAACCATAAGATACCTAGGAATAAACCTAACCAAAGAGACACAGAATCTATACTCAGAAAACTATAAAGTACTCATGAAAGTAATTGAGGAAGACACAAAGAAATGGAAAAATGTTCCATGCTCCTGGATTGGAAGAATAAATATTGTGGAAATGTCTATGTTACCTAAAGCAATCTACACATTTAATGCAATTCCTATCAAAGTACCATCCATCTTTTTCAAAGAAATGGAACAAATAATTCTAAAATTTATATGGAACCAGAAAATACCTCGAATAGCCAAAGGGATATTGAAAAAGAAAGCCAACGTTGGTGGCATCACAATCCCGGACTTCAAGCTCTATTACAAAGCTGTCATCATCAAGACAGCATGGTACTGGCACAAAAACAGACCCATAGATCAATGGAACAGAATAGAGAGCCCAGAAATAGACCCTCAAATCTATGGTCAACTAATCTTCGACAAAGCAGGAAAGAATATCCAATGGAAAAAAGACAGCCTCTTCAATAAATGGTGCTGGGAAAATTGGACAGCCACATGCAGAAAAATGAAATTGGACCATTTCCTTACACCACACACGAAAATAGACTCCAAATGGATGAAGGACCTCAATGTGCGAAAGGAATCCATCAAAATCCTTGAGGAGAACACAGGCAGCAACCTCTTCGACCTCAGCCGCAGCAACATCTTCCTAGGAACAACGCAAAAGGCAAGGGAAGCAAGGGCAAAAATGAACTATTGGGATTTCATCAAGATCAAAAGCTTTTGCACAGCAAAGGAAACAGTTAACAAAATCAAAAGACAACTGACACAATGGGAGAAGATATTTGCAAACGACATATCAGATAAAGGACTAGTGTCCAGAATCTATAAAGAACTTAGCAAACTCAACACCCAAAGAACAAATAATCCAATCAAGAAATGGGCAGAGGACATGAACAGACATTTCTGCAAAGAAGACATCCAGATGGCCAACAGACACATGAAAAAGTGCTCCATATCACTCGGCATCAGGGAAATACAAATCAAAACCACAATGAGATATCACCTCACACCAGTCAGAATGGCTAAAATCAACAAGTCAGGAAATGACAGATGCTGGCGAGGATGCGGAGAAAGGGGAACCCTCCTACACTGTTGGTGGGAATGCAAGCTGGTGCAGCCACTCTGGAAAACAGCATGGAGGTTCCTCAAAATGTTGAAAATAGAACTGCCCTATGACCCAGCAATTGCACTATTGGGTATTTACCCTAAAGATACAAACGTAGTGATCCAAAGGGGCACATGTACTCGAATGTTTATAGCAGCAATGTCCACAATAGCCAAACTATGGAAAGAACCTAGATGTCCATCAACAGATGAATGGATCAAGAAGATGTGGTATATATACACAATGGAATACTATGCAGCCATCAAAAGAAATGAAATCTTGCCATTTGCGACAACATGGATGGAACTAGAGCGTATCATGCTTAGCGAAATAAGTCAAGCGGAGAAAGACAACTATCATATGATCTCCCTGATATGAGGAAGTCGTGATGCAACATGGGGGCTTAAGTGGGTACGAGAAGAATAAATGAAAGAAGATGGGATTGGGAGGGAGACAAACCATAAGTGACTCTTAATCTCACAAAACAAACTGAGGGTTGCTGGGGGGAGGGGGTTTGGGAGAAGGGGGTGGTATTATGGACATTGGGGAGGGTATGTGTTTTGGTGAGTGCTGTGAAGTGTGTAAACCTGGTGATTCACAGACCTGTACCCCTGGGGATAAAAATATATGTTTATAAAAAATAAAAAATTATATTAAAAAAAAAGAACTAATATATTCAATATATAAAGATAATTTTCTAATAGGAAAAAATGCCCTAACATGAAAATCGGCTCAATATAAACAGCTTATTCATTTAAGAAGAAATAGATATGGTCATTAAACATACAGAAAATTCTTAACTTCAGAGTTTGGATGTCAGAGTACTAAGGGGAACCTATGCTTGCTTGTCCCTTGAACATAGCCAGGTAAGTATCAAATCACTCTGAACATCCAAGGAATTGATCTGAGAACTTAGAGAACAAACTGCACATCTAGAGTAAGAAAAATAGCCACCTTGTGGAAGGTGAGGGGAGAAAAGAATGGTGGGTTCTGCAGAGGGGAGGGAGTCTTGATCATGGAGAACAAGAGAAGCAAAAAAAGAAAGGGGGCAGGGGGAGAGAAAGAGAGAGAAAGGACTGTATACATGGGAGATTTCACAAGAAAAACTCTTCCCCAAAACCACTGACTGGGAAAAGGAGAGGGCCTGACTATCACAGCTATTTATAAACAGTGGAGAGTCCACACCATTGTTGTAGTCATGCCTGTCAGGCTTAGCAGTGTTACTGCGGGTAAGAGGGCAGATGCCCTGGGACAGACGATGTGTCTGAAGATCCCCTGGGTTACATGGGGAAAAAAACAGTTCTCTTTTTGGAGTACTTACGGGAGAGATGGCATGGCCTATCTGGGAAAAAAGAGCTGACAGGCACCAATGTGTTGCCCTGTCCATTAGCATAGGAACAGAGACACCTGCTGAGGGCAGCAACCTTGGTACCTTCCTTTTGCTGTGCTTTACAGTAAACTCTGAACTGCTGTGTGGTTGTGTGACTGCTTTTCTGAGACAAACTGGCAACAGCCACGGTACAGTGAGACCTTCCCCCAGAAGATCAGTGTGGGTAAAGACCATGTAGGGTCCCTAAAACTTGGAGTCTTGAAACCCAGCTGCACACCTGACATAAAACACAGGAGAACTATGCTGCCTGGCAGGCAGATAGCTTGGACATAGAGTGAAGGCAAGGATCCAAATGAAGCAAAGCGTGAAAAGGGGAAATTTTTTGCTCTTCTGTGAGGGCTCTCCTGAAGAGTGGCAGGCACAAACTCCCCACTCCCAAGGATAAAAGAGTAGGATGATGCCATTTTCTCCCCCTGCCAAACAGCACTGACTGAATTCAGTGTACTACACAGTGACTCTAGTAGAGGCTGGAGCCAGTTACAACAAATCTCAACCTCCTGTGCCCACCAATTTCATTTTTGCTAGGGCAAATACACCTGAGAAGCAGTTCAGCCGACCCCTCCTCCAGAAGACAACACAAAACACTTGCACGCACCAAGTCTACTGATCATAGAGTGCTGTAAAACTTCAGCTCTAGGGGAAATAAGATGTAGATTATTTTAACAAACAGAACAAAATACACCTAGTTAAACCTTGCTATACAGTGGACAAGGTCCAAGCAAGGAGAAATTTTAGAGTGGACTAACCTGAAGGAAGGAGCAACCAAAACACAATACCAGAGTAACTAACCCCAGGACAGGACTGAAATTCTTTATAACATAGTCATTACTCTCAGGAGCTGGAAAAATAACAGGCTTTCCTAACACACACACATAGGAATGCATTAGTGACAGAATAAATTATGGAAAATAATGAAGTTAAAAAAGAAAAATAAAATATAGGGAATTTAGGGACTCCTTATACTGTATGAACATTTGTATCATTGGAGTCCCAGAAGACGAGTGGGGGAAAAAAAAAGGTTTATTTTAGCAACTTACAGGAGAAACAAATCCCGAAAGTAGCAAGGGAAAAAAGTCCTTAATCTAAAAGGGAAGACAAATCAGGTTCACAGCATATCTGTACACAAAAACTTCACAGGCCAGAAGAGAGTTCCATGATATATTCAACGAACTGAATAGAAAAAATACATAGCCAAGAATACTTTATCCAATAAGGCTGTCATTCAAAATATAAGGAGAGATAAAGAGTTTCCCAGATAAACAAAAACTAGAGGAGTTTGTAGCCATTAAACCTGCTCTGCAAGAGATATTAAAGGGGACTGTTTCAGTGGGAAAGAAAGACCACAAGCAACAAAGACTAGAGAAGAACAGAGAACATCACCAGAAATACCAACATTACAGGTAACACAATGGCACTAAATTCCTACCTATCAATAATCACTCAGAATGTAAGTGGACTGAATGCTCCAATTAAAACACACAGGGTATCAGAATGGATAAAAGAATAAGACTAACCTACATGTTGCCTCCAAGAGGCTCATTTTATTATTTTTATCTATTTTTTAATTTGTTTAAAGTGGGTTCCATGTGCAGCATGGAGCCCAACACATCACTTGAACTCACAACCCTGAGTTCAAGAACTGAGCTGAGATTAAGAGTCAAACACTTAACCATCTGACCAACCAGGTGCCCCAGGAGACTCATTTTAGACCTAATAACAGCTGTATATTGAAAGTGAGGGGATGGAGAGCCATCTCTCCAGCTAATATCATCAAAAGAAAGCCAAAGTAACCATTCTTAAATCAGACAAACTACATTGTAAACTAACAACTGTAACAAGAATGAAGAAGGTCACTATGTCAAAATAAAGGGGTCTATCTCTCAAGGAGATCTAACAATTGTAAATATTTATGGCCCCAAATTGGTACCACCCAAATACATAAATCAATTAAAAACAAACATAAAGGAACTCATTGATAATAATACAATAATGGTAGGGGACTATAAACACCTGACTCATAGCAATTGACAGATCATTTAAGCAGAAAAGCAGCAAGGAAACAATGAATTGGAATGACACACTGAATGAGATGGACTTAACAGATTATTCAGAACATTTCATCCTAAAACTGCAGAATACACATTCTATTCAAGTGCACATGGTACATTGTCTGGAATAGATTACATACTGGGTCACAAATCAGGATTCAACTGGTACAAAAAGACTGAGATCATACGATGCATATATTCAGGCCTAAACCCTATGACTGGAAGTCAATCACAAGAAAAAATCAGAAAAAATAAAATTTCATAAAGGTTAAAGAACATCCTACTAAAGAATGAATGGTTTAACCAACAAATTAAAGTATATATGAATATATATATATGGAAGCATATATATCTACATCTATATCTAATTTGTGTCTATATATTTGAAAATAAAAAGGCAACTGTCCAACTCTTTGAGATTCAGCAAAGGTGGTCCTAAGAGGGAAGAATGTAGAAATACAGTCCTACCTCAAGAACCAAGAAGTCTCAAATACACAACCTAAACTTACACCTAATGGAGCTAGAACAGGAACAGCAAATAAAGCCAAAAGTCAGGAGAAAAAGGCAACCAAAAATTGAAAGAACTAATAAAAAAATTCAGTAAAGTCACAGGAGATAAAACCAATGTATGGAAATCAGTTGCATTTGTATACAATAATGAAGTAGCAGAAAAAGAAATGAAGGAATTGATCTCATTTACAATTGCACCAAAACAATAAGATTCCTGGGAATAAACTTAACAAAAGAGATAAAATATCTGTACTCTGAAAACTAAAATACATACGAAAGAAATTGAAGATGACATAAGGAAATGGAAAAATGTTCCATGCTCATGGACTGGAAGAACAAACAGTGTTAAAATGTCTATAATACTCAAGGTGATCTACATATTTAATGCAATCCTTATCAAAATACCAAGAGCAGGGGCGCCTGGGTGGCTCAGTGGGTTAAAGCCTCCGCTTTCGGCTCAGGTCATGATCCCAGGGTCCTGGAATGGAGCCCCGCATGGAGCTCTCTACTCAGCAGGGAGCCTGCTTTCTTTCCTCTCTCTCTGCCTGCCTCTCTGCCTATTTGTGATCTCTGTCTGTCAAATAAATTTAAAAAAAATTTAAAATACCAAGAGCATTTTTCACAGAGTAGAAGAAAGAATCCTAAAATTTGTATGGAACCCATAAGGACCCCAAATAGCAAACGAAACCCTGAAAAAGAAAAGCAAATCTGGACATATCATGATTCAGGTCTTCAAGCTATATTACAAAGATGTAACCATCAAGAGAGTATGGTACTGACACAAAAACAAACACATAGATCAAAGAAACAAAATAGAAAAAACCCAGAAATGGATCCACAACTGTATGGTCAACTAATCTCTGATAAAGCAGAAAAGAATATCCAATGGGCGGGGAATATTCTCTTCAAAAAATAGTATCAGGAAATTTGGACAGCAACATATGAAAGAATGACACTGGACCAATTTCTTACACCATGAGTAAATTCAAAATGGATGGATGACTTATATGTGAGATAGGAATCCATCAGAATTCTAGAGGAGAACACAAGCAGCAACCTCTTTGACCTTGGCCACAGAAACTTCTTGCCAGAAACATCTCCAAAAGCAAGGGAAGCAAAAGCAAACTTCATCAAAATAAAATCTTCTGTACAGTGAAGGAAACAATCCATAAAGCTAAAAGGCAACTTACAAAATGGGAGAAAATATTTGTAAGTGACATATCTGATAAAGGGTTAGTATCCAAAATCTATAAAGAATTTATAAAACTCACCACCTCCAAAATTAATATTACAGTTAATAAATGGGCAGAATATATGATCAAACCTTTTTTCAAAGACATACAGGTGGCTACCAGACACATGAAAAGTTGTTCAACATCACTCATTATCAGGGAAATACAAATGAAAACCATGATGAGATACTACCTCACACATTGTTAGAATGGTGAAATTGGGCAACATAGGATTTAGCAGATATTGGCAAGGATATAGGGAAAACAGAATTCTCTTACACTATTGGTGGGAGTGCAAACTGGTGCAGCACTCTGGAAAACATAAGGTGGTTTCTCTAAAGTTAAAAATAGAATTACTCTATGATTCAGCAATTGTACTACTAGGAGTTTACCCAAAGGATACAGAAATACAGATTCAAAGGGACACATGCCCCCAATGTTTATAGCAGCAGCGTTATTAACAATAGGCAAACTATGTAAAGAGACAAATGTCCATTGACTGATGATGGATAAAGATGATGTGATATATATAGTGTGTGTGTGTGTGTGTGTGTGCGTGTGTGTGTCTGTACATATGTACATGTGTGTATGCATATATATATGGATATTAGTCATCAAAAAGAATGAAATCTTGCCATTTGCAATAATGTGGATGGAGCTAGAGTGTATTATGCTAAGTGAAATAAGTCATTAAGAGAAAGACCAATGCCATATGATTTCATTCATATCTGTAATTTAAGAAAACAGGTGAACATATTGGAAAGAAGAAAAAGAGAAAGGAAAGCAGGAGGGGGCAAGATTGTGGCAGAGTAGGGGACCTCATTTCATCTGGTCCCTCGAATTTAGCTGGATTATCTATCAAACAATTCTGAACATGCTCAAATTCAACCTGAGATGTAAGAAGATATATCTGGATCTCTATAAGCACCTTGCAAGGTACAAGGTGCAGAACCTTGAATCTTTGAAGGAAAGAGTCAGAAGGTAAATGGAGGGGGAGGGAGCCTCCAAAAGCTGGCCGCCAGGGAGTGATATAATGCCGGAGCAATAAATCAGGACCCTTGGAATTCTGCTCCAGTGAGAGCCACCGTTTTAAAAAAGCGCACAGGGAATGAATAGGGCAGAACTCTAGGTGGGTCATTGTACACCCAGAATCCCAGGAGACACAAAAAGAATGGGGGTGGCAGAACTGATAGAGTGCCCAAGCAGTGGAGTGGTGAAACTGGTTAGGTCAGTGAGCCCAGGAAGCATTCTCAGCTCCAGTTGCCATAACTGGGAGATGGGCAGGTCAGGAGACCACTCATCACCTGAGCACCCCAAAAAAGACTGAAACTTATGGGCTTTTTACCATCCCCTGGGAGGGCCAAAATGGCTGTAGAGCAGGGTGTGCATGCAAGCCCACAACTGCTCAACGTTGCAAAGACACTCCCCGGGACTCACCCAGGGTGGACTGCAGAACCACGGGAGTCTTAGGAGTTTGTGGTGCACAAAAGTGGAGACTTTTTGACTTGGAGGGTTTATTGAAGATGGGGGTACTGTGCTCTTGCAGTCCTGGTCCAGAGATCTGGGGGCAGCCATTTGTGCTCTGACCCTCTGGAGAGTCATGGAAAACCTCCAGGGAAAGAAAGCCACACTGACCACAAGCATACATTGAATCCATCCCCTAACAAGGGGTGGGGCAACTCCACTCAGGCACAGACACCTGAGAAGCAACACGGAGTTCCCTCCTCCAGAAGACTGACTGGAAGAACAGGTGAATGACAAGCTTATGGATCTCACAACATTTTTAAAACTCCAGGACCGGAGGAAAATAGTGTGGCAGGTGTTTCCACAGGACTCATTTATCCTTCAGTCTAAAATTATCCATTGACTACTATTTGTTTTTTACCTTTTTTCCTGATCCAACTAGATTCTTACTTTACCAACTTGTTTTTAGAGTAACTTTTCAACTTTTGGTTTTTTCACATCTACATTTTATGGATATAGGCTTCACTTTTGTCCTTCATTCTACTAAATTTTATATATATATATATATATATATAATAAGTAAATGAAATGTATATATGTAAAATGCTTTGCAATTTTGGGATGTAGTTTCTTCGAGCACACAGACCAAAACTGAATCAGAAACAGGTGGATTATCCTGCTTTGTCCACCCTGCTAGAGTATAGTCTCTATATCCACCCATTTTTATTGTTTTGTTTCATTTAGAATTTGTTTGATTTTTGGGGTGTCTTCCCAACCACTTTGGATTTTTTCTTGGGTGCATTTTGCTTGGTCATTGTCAATACTTCAGACTTGTTCATTTGCTCACCCATCCTTCCTTGGGAAGAATGACTAGAAGTAGGAATTCACAGCAAAGGAAAGAACCAGAGGAAATGTTCTCTGCTACAGAGCTAATAAACATGGATATAAGTAAAAGGTTAGAGATGGAATTTGGGATAAAAAATTTTTTAAATGTTTTTAATTAATTAATATTATTATTATTTTGACAGTAAGAGAGACACAGTGAGAGAGGAAACACAAGCAAGGGGAGTAGGATCAGGAGAACAGGCCTCGCATGGAGCAAGGAGCCCAATGCAGGGCTCGATCACAGGACCCTGGGATTATGACATGATCCAAAGGCAGATGCTTAATGACTGAGCCACTCAGGCACCCCCAGGATAACAATTATAAAGTAAATAGGCTTGAAAACAACATGCATGGCAATACAGAATGTCTAAGGACAGAAAAGTGATCTAATCAGGCCAAACTTTAAAATGCTGTTAACGAGATGCAGTCTAAATTGGGTGTTCTAATAGCTAGGGTGAATGAGGCATAAGAGAGAATAAGTGATTTAGAGGACAGGCTGATGGAAAGGAAGGAAGTTGAGGAAAACAAAGAAAGACAACTCATAGCCCATGAAGAAAGGCTTTGACAATTTAATGATGCCTTGAAATGAACCAATGTCAGTATTATTAGGATCCAGAGGGGGTGAATAGAGAGAGAGGGCTAGAAGGTATATTCAAACAAATCATGGCTGAGAACTTCCCTAATCTGGGAAAGGAAGCAAGCATCCCTGTCTAAGAGGTAGAAAGGACTCCTTCAAAAGTCAATAAAAAAGATCAACACCTCAACATATCATAGTGAAGATTGGAGGTCTTAGACCCAACAAAGTTATCCTGAGAGCAGCTAGGAAGAGGAGGTTCCTTAAGTATGGAAGGAGGGACATTAGAATAACATCAGACCTATCCACAAAAACCTGGCAAGTCAGAAAGGACTGGCAAGTTATATTCAGGATACTAAATGAGAAGAACATGCAGCCAAGAATACTTTAGCCAGCAAGGCTGTCATTCAAAATAGAAGGAGATATAAAGAGCTTCCAGGACAGACAGAAACTGAAAGAATATGTGACCACCAAGCCAGCCATGCAAGAAATATCAAGGGGGACTCTGTAAGTGAAGAGAGAGCCCAAGGGTAACATAGGCCAGAAAGCAATACAGACAATCTACAGAAACAGAGTCTTTACAGGCCATACTATGGCACTAAATTCTTTCAATAGTGACTATGAATGTAATAGAGCTAAATGCCCAACCAAAAGACAGTGTATCAGATGGGGTAAAAAAGCAAGACTCATCATCCATATACTGTCTATAAGATATGCATTTTAGACCTAAAGAACCCTCCAGACTGAAGTGAGGGTATGGAGAACAATCTACCATGTTAATGGACCTCAAAAGAAAGAAGGGGTAGTGATCCTCATACCACACAAATTAGATTTCAAACCAAAAATGGTAGTGAGAGAGGCAGAGGGACACTATATCATACTTAAAGGGTCTATCCAACAAGAAGATCTAACAATTATAAATATCTATGCCCCCAACATGGGAGCAGCCTATTATATAAACCAATTGATAACCAAATAAAGAAACACACTGATAATAATACATTAATAGTAGGGTACTACAACACCCCATTCACAGTAATGGACAGGTCATCTAAGCAGAAGATCAACAAAGAAACAAGGGCTTTGAATGAAATACTGGACCAGATAGACCTAGCAGATATATACAGAATATTCCATCCTAAATCAACAGAATACTCATTCTTCTGGAGTACATATGGAAATTTCTCCAGAAGAAATCACATACTAGGTCAAAAATTAGGTCTCAACCAATACCAACAGACTGAGATTATTCCCTGTATATTTTCAGACCACAATGCTTTGAAACTGCAACTCAATCACAAGAAGAAAAGTGGAAGAAACTGAAGTATTTGGAGGTTAAAGAGCATCCTGCTAAAGAATGAATGGGTCAACCAGGAAATTAAAGATAAACTTAAACAATTCATGCATGCAAACTAATGAGAATGAAACCACATTGGTTTCAAAACCTACAGGGTCCAGCAAAGGTGGTCTTAAAGAGGGAAGTACATAGCAATTCAAGTCTCTCTCAAAAATTAGAAAAATTCCAAATACAAAGGTAAAACTACACTTAAAGGACCTGGAGATAGAATAGTAAATAAAATGAAAACCAAGGAGGAGGGGGAGACAAGATGGTGGGGAAGTAGGAGGAGGCGCCCATTCAACCTGCACCCTAAAGTGAGTTGATTACCTTCCAAAGATCTCCAATCACCCACAAAATCAGCTTGAGATCAGAATTATACACGTCTGGATCTCTACTGGAGCAGAAGACGCCAGTGGGCAGGTAAAGTGGAGTGGAAAAGTCAGACTGATACTGGAAGATAAACAAAAGGGGGAGGGAGCCACCAGAGGCGACCCATTGGAAAGTAATATCCCAATACGAGAGTGCCCTGCGCCTGGGGACCAGCATTAACTCGGGAGTCTGGTAGAAAGCACTCAAAAAGAGCAAAGGATCACGGGATTGTGGGAATCGGGGTGTTAGGGTCGGGGCTTAAGTCCCCAGACCCAGGACAGTCACCCCTGGCTCAGAGCCAGAGAGAGTGCGGCAGAGAAACCAGGTCTCAGTTCCTGAACCAACAGCGCACCTGAGTGCATGGCGCCCGGCTCCCGTGAGGGGCTGGGAGCCTCACCAGCCAAGAGAAGCACAGCCTTTTTGCAGTTCTCATGCAAGTGCCCTGCTGTGCCATCAGAGTCCGAGTAGTGCCCCCGCCCTCCCCTCAGAGAGGTGCACACAAACCAGTGCTCTCGGACCAGAAAGACCAGGCACTCCCAGCCCGGGCCAGCAGGAAAATCTCAGTGTGTGATCACTGCCTGGAACTTCTCTGGCAGTCTGGAGCTGCCCAGACAGCCGCCGCTGCTGTGGTTTTGGGTACAAGCAAAAAATCCTGAATCCCCAGGGACTGCAACTGGGAACCTGCTCTGCCAGCGGCCAAGGGGGGATTTATAAGGGCTCTGCAGCCGGACTGAGGCTTCTCTCTGAGAGGGAGGTCAGGGTGCAGTTTGCTTTCCTCTAAACCTACAAAAACCATCAAAAGCGGTCAAGGCAAGAGAGAAAAACAAAAGTGAACAAATATAAAAACCTCCAGTGGGACACCTGGGTGGCTCAGTTGGTTAAGCAGCTGCCTTAGGCTCAGGTCATGATCCCAGCATCCTGGGATCTAGTCCCACATCGGGCTCCTTGCTCGTCAGGGAGCCTGCTTCTCCCTCTGCCTCTGCCTGCCATTCTGTCTGCCTGTGCTCACTCTCTCTCTCTCTCTCTCTGATAAATAAATAAAATCTTTAAAAATAAAATAAAATAAAAACCTCTAGAGAACAAAAGCCTGAAAAAAACAGTTTCCTCAGAGCCCACCCCCTTGAGGGGGGCAGGAGGACTTAGCTAAGAGAAATTCAGGGACTTAAAACCCACGTGGTAGGCCCCTCCCCCAGAAAACCAACCGGGAAAGGAAAAAAAAAAAAAGATGACAAGAAAACAACCACCACTACTTCATAGGACAATTTTTATTATTAATTCGATCCCACTATTCTGGCTCATTTTTTAAATATAGTTAGTTTTTTATTATTATATAGATAATTTTTAACCTATTTACCGTCACAGTGAGATGTCCAGTACATCAAATTCCATAATAACCTTCTAACCTGAACTTTTTGATACATACACCTGTGTTTTCCTTTTGCATTTCTATTTTTTAAATTTCTTTTTTTTAATTTTAGTTTACTTTAGTTTATTCCTTTTTTAATTTTTATTTTCTAATACTCATATAGAGTTAAACTTCAAGGTAATCCCCTTTCCGCAATCAATGACACCCCTATAGGTAAACCAATTCCTAATCCCCCCTTATCTTAGGAAAGTTGAGTCCTTTAACAAAGATATAAAGATACATCCAGGAAGAATAAAAACAACCTTCATCACCCACACTGAGAATTTACAACCACTCTCCCATCTTTTTCTTCCACCAGTATTTCTGTGTTTTTGTATTTGTCCTGATAGTATATAAATCTTACGCTCAGGGTTCTTTGTGACGAGGTTCTTCCTTTATTTGCGCATATATATATATATATATATATATATATATATATATATATATTTTTTTTTTCTCGTCATAAACTTTTATCAGTCTTTTTGTTTGTCTGTGTCTGTATACTTCATAAATATTACCTTGGGGCCCATTTGGGCTAAACCTTCTATTTTATCTCACTTTCTTTCCTGTCTCTTTCCTTCTCTCTTTTTTTTTTTTCTTTTCCTTTTCTTTTTCCTCTCATTTGGGTGGGGAACCCTGATTGCTCAAAAGCATTCCAGGGTGTACCTTGACTGCACCACAGTCGATACACTCAGCTACACCCGTTCAGCCATCTCTCACAAAAATGACTAGGAGGAGGAATGCCCAACAGAAGAAAAATACAGAGGATGGAACTTCTGCAACAGAGCTAATGGCTATCAACATAGACAATATGTCGGAAAGAGAATTCAGGCTAACATTTATCCAAGCAATAGCTAGGTTGGAGAAAGCCATGGGTGACCAAACAGAATTGATTAGGGCCGAACTGAAAACGACCGGAGATCATGTTTTCAATATTAGGGAAAAGCTGAAAGGTACCAGGGATGAGCTTCCCAATGCTCTCAATCAGTTCCAATCTAATCTAAATTCTCTCAACGCTGGAGTAACTGAGACAGAAGATAGAATTAGGGATCAGGAGGGCAAACAGATAGAGAGAAAGGATCAGAAGGAAGACTGGAACAAACAGCTTAGAAGCCACGAAAACAGAATCAGGGAAATAAATGATGCCATGAAACATTCCAACGTCAGAATTATTGGAATCCCTGAAGGGGAGGAGAAAGAAAGAAGTCTAGAAGATATAGTGGGAAAAGTTCTTCATAAAAATTTTCCAAATCTCGTGAATGGAACCAGCGTTCATGTACTAGAGGCCGAAAGGTTTCCCCCCAAGATTACAGATTCTCGAAAGTCCTTGAGACACCTAATAGTAAGAATGAAGAATTATAATAGTAGGCAGAACCTCTTGAAAGCAGCTAGGACAAAGAATCCTTACGTACAGAGGAAAGCCCATCAGAATAATGTCAGACCTGTCCACAGAGACCTGGAAAGCCAGAAAGGGCTGGCAAGATATATTCAGGGCACTGAATGAGAAGAACATGCAGCCAAGAATACTTTATCCAGCAAGACTGACATTCAAAATGGATGGAGAGATAAAGAGTTTCCAGGACCGGCAAGGCTGAAAAGACTATGCAACCACCAAGCTGATACTGCAGGAAATATTAAGGGGGCTTCTTTAAAGGAGGAAAAAGCCCAAGAATAGCACTGAACAGAAATATAGAGAAAATCTACAGAAAGAAAGACTTCAAAGGTAACACGATGTCAATAAAAACGTATCTATCAATAATCACCCTCAATGTGAATGGCCTAAATGCGCCCATAAAACGGCACAGGGTTGCAGACTGGATAAAACGACAGGACCCATCCATATGTTGTCTACAAGAGACCCATTTTGAACCTAAATATACACCCAGACTGAAAGTGAAGAGATGGAGAAGCATCTTTCGTGCCAATGGGCCTCAAAAAAAGGCTGGGGTAGCGATTCTCATATCAGACAAATTAGAATTTAAACTAAAGACTGTAGTCAGAGATCCAGAAAGACACTACATAATTCTTAAAGGGACTATCCACCAAGATGATCTAACAATTGTAAATATCTATGCCCCCAATATGGGAACAGCCAATTACATAAGAAAACTGTTAATCAAGATAAAGAGTCATATTGATATGAATACACTAATCGTTGGAGATCTTAACATGCCTCTCTCAGAAATAGACAGATCACCGAAGCAGAAAATCAATAAAGAAACAAGAGCATGGATGGGGTGCCTGGGTGGCTCAGTGGGTTAAGCTGCTGCCTTCAGCTTGGGTCATGATCTCAGGGTCCTGGGATTGAGTCCCACATCAGGCTCTCTGCTCAGCAGGGAGCCTGCTTCCCTCTCTCTCTCTCTCTGCCTGCCTCTCTGTCTACTTGTGATCTCTGTCTGTCAAATAAACAAATAAAATCTTAAAGAAAAGAAAAGAAAAGAAACAACAGCATGGAATGACACATTGGACCAGATGGACCTCATAGATATATACAGAACATTCCACCCTAAAACAACAGAACACTCATTCTTCTCAAGTGCACATGGAACTTTCTCCAGAATAGACCACATACTGGGTCACAAATCAGGACTCAACCGATACCAAAAGACTGAGATTATTCCCTGCACATTCTCAGATCGCAATGCTTTGAAACTGGAGCTCAATCACAAGGAAAAGTTCAGAAGGAACTCAAACACCTGGAAGCTAAAGACCACCTTGCTTAAGAATGCTTGGATCGGGGCGCCTGGGTGGCTCAGTGGGTTAAGGCCCCTGCCTTCAGCTCGGGTCATGATCTCAGGGTCCTGGGATCCAGCCCCACATCGGCTCTCTGCTCAGCAGGGAGCCTACCTCCCTGCCTACTTGTGGTTTCTGTCTGTCAAAAAAAAAAAAAAAAAAAAAAAAAGAATGCTTGGATCAACCAGGAGATCAAGGAAGAACTGAAACAATTTATGAAAACCAATGACAATGAAGACACTTTGGTCCAAAACCTATGGGATACAGCAAAGGCGGTCCAAGCATTCCTCAAAAAAATTGAAAAATCCAGAACACACCAGCTGTCTCTACACCTTAAAGAACTGGAGAATCAACAACAAATCAAACCAACTCCACACATAAGAAGGGAAATAATCAAGATTAGAGCTGAGATCGATGAGGTAGAAACCAGAGATACAGTAGAACTTATCAATGAAACTAGAAGCTGGTTTTTTGAAAGAATCAATAAGATTGATAAACCATTGGTGACACTAATCCAAAAGAAAAGAGAGAAAGCTCAAATACATAAAATTGAATATGAATGAAAAGGGAGAGATCACAATGAACACCAAGGAAGTAGAAACAATCATCAGAAGTTGTGATCAACAGTTATATGCCAATAAGCTTAGCAACCTAGATGAAATGGATGTATTCCTAGAAAACTATAAACTCCCAAAATTGAATCAGGAAGAAATTGACAACCTGAATAGACCAATATCTAGTAACGAGATTGAAGCGGTGATCAAAAGCCTCCCAAAAAACAAGAGCCCAGGACTTGATGGATTCCCGGGGGAATTCTACCAAACTTTCAAAGAAGAAATAACACCTATTCTCCTGAAGCTGTTTCAAAAAATTGAAGCAGAAGGAAAACTTCCTGACTCTTTCTATGAAGCCAGCATTACCCTGATCCCCAAACCAGGCAAAGACCCTACCAAAAAGGAGAATTTCAGACCAATATCACTGATGAATATGGATGCTAAGATTCTCAACAAGATCCTAGCAAATAGGATCCAATAGCACATTAAAAAGATTATCCACCATGACCAGGTGGGATTCATCCTTGGGCTACAAGGATGGTTCAACATTTGCAAATCAATCAATGTGATAGAACAAATTAATATGAGAAGAGAGAAGAACCACATGGTCCTCTCAATTGATGAAGAAAAAGAATTTGACAAAATCCAGCATCGGTTCCTGATTAAAATGCTTCAAAGGATAGGGATAGAGGGAACATTCCTGAACTTCATCAAATCTATCTATAAAAGACCCACAGCAAATATCATACTCAATTGGAAAAAGCTTGCGTCCTTCCCGTTGAGATCAGTAAGACGACAAGGATGCCCGCTCTCACCACTCTTGTTCAACATAGTATTAGAAGTCCTAGCAACAGCAATCAGACAACAAAGGGAAATAAAAGGTATCCAAATTGGTAATGAAGAAGTCAAACTCTCTCTCTTCACAGATAACATGATACTTCATATGGAAAACCCAAAAGATTCCAACCCCAAACTACTAAAACTCATATAGCAATTCAGCAACGTGGCAGGATACAAAGTCAATGTACAGAAATCAGTGGCCTTCTTATACAGTAACAATGAAAATACAGAAAGGGATATTAGAGAATCAATTCCATTTACTATAACACCAAGAACCATAAGATATGGGAATAAACCTAACCAAAGAGGTAAAGGATCTGTACTTGAGGAACTACAGAATACTCATGAAAGAAATTGAAGAAGACACAAAAAGATGGAATACCATTCCATGCTCTTGGATCAGAAGAATAAACATTGTTAAAATGTCTATACTGCCTAGAGCAATCTATACTTTTAATGCCATTCCGATCAAAATTCCACCAGTATTCTTCAAAGAGCTGGAGCAAATAATCCTAAAATTTGTATGGAATCAGAAGAGACCCCGAATTGCTAAGGAAATGTTCAAAAACAAAAATAAAACTGGGGGCATCACGTTACCTGATTTCAAGCTTTACTACACAGCTGTGATCACCAAGACAGCATGGTACTGGCATAAAAAAAGGCACATAGACCAGTGGAACAGAGTAGAGAGCCCAGATTTGGACCCTCAACTCTATGGTCAAATAAACTTCGACAAAACAGGAAAAAATATACAGTGGAAAAAAGTCTCTTCAATAAATGGTGTTGGGAAAACTGGACAACTATATGTAGAAGAATGAAACTTGACCTTTCTCTTATACCGTACACAAAGATAAACTCAAAATTGATAAAGGACCTCAATGTGAGATAGGAATCCATCAGAATCCTAGAGAAGAACATAGGCAGTAATCTATTCAATATCAGCCACAGCAACTTCTTTCAAGATATGTCTCCAAAGGCAAAGGAAACAAAAGCAAAAATAAACTTTTGGGACTTCATCAAAATCAAAAGCTTCTGCACAGCAAAGGAAACAGTCAAGAAAACAAAGAGGCAACCCACGGAATGGGAGAAGATATTTGCAAATGACAGTACAGACAAAAGGTTGATATCCAGGATCTATACTGAACTCCTCAAACTCAACACACACGAAACAGATAATCATATCAAAAAAATGGGCAGAGGATATGAACAGACACTTCTCCAATGAAGACATACAAATGGCTATCAGACACATGAAAAAATGTTCATCATCACTAGCCCTCAGGGGGATTCAAATTAAAACCACATTGAGATATCACCTTTCACCAGTTAGAATGGCCAAAATTAGCAAGACAGGAAACAACATGTGTTGGAGAGGATGTGGAGAAAGGGGAACCCTCTTCCACTGTTGGTGGGAATGCAAGTTGGTGCAGCCTTTTTGGAGATCAGTGTGGAGATTCCTCAAGACATTAAAAATAGAACTTCCCTATGACCCTGCCATTGCACTCCTGGGTATTTACCCCAAAGATACAGATGTAGTGAAAAGAAGGGCCATCTGTATCCCAATGTTTATAGCAGCAATGGCCACAGTCGCCAAACTGTGGAAAGAACCAAGATGCCCTTCAACGGACGAATGGATAAGGAAGATGTGGTCCATACACACTATGGAGTATCATGCCTCCATCAGAAAGGACGAATACCCAAGTTTTGTAGCAACATGGACGGGACTGGAAGAGATTATGCTGAGTGAAATAAGTCAAGCAGAGAGAGGCAATTATCATATGGTTTCACTTATTTGTGGAGCATAACAAAAAGCATGGAGGACATGAGGAGTTAGAGAGAAGGGGGTTGGGGTAAATTGGAAGGGGAGGTGAATCATGAGAGACTATGGACTCTGAAAAACAATCTGAGGGCTTTGAAATGGCTGGGGGGTGGGAGGTCGGGGTACCAGGTGGTGGGTATTATAGAGGGCAGGATTGCATGGATCACTGGGTGTGATGAAAAAATAATGATACTGTTATGCTGAAAATAAATAAATGAAAAAAAAGAAAGAAAGAAAACCAAGGAGGAGAAGAGAAACAATAATGATCAGAGCAAAAATCAATGAAATAGAAACCAGAAAAAAACAGTAGAACAGATTAATGAAACTCGAAGCTTTGAAAGAATTAACTAGATCTGTAAACCTATCACTAGAATTATCAAAAAGAAAAAAGAAAGGACCCAAATTAATAAAATCATGAATGAAAGGGGAGAGATCACAGCCAATACCAAGGAAATACAGACAACTGTTAGAACATATGAGTAACTATATGCCAACAAAGTAGGCAAGCTGGAAGAAATAGATGCATTCCTAGAAATTTATAAACTACTAAGACTTAAACAGGAAAAAGCAGACAATCTGAACAGACTGATGACCATCAAGGAAATTGAAGCAGTAATCAAAAACCTCCCAAAAAATAAGAGTCCAGGGCCAGAAGGCTTCCCAAGGGAATTCTACCAAACATTTAAGGAAGAATTAATACCTATTCTACTGTAGTTGTTTTAAAAAAATAGAAATGGAATGAAAACTCCTAACTCATTCTATGAGGCCAGCATTACCCTGATTCCAAAACCAGACAAAGACCCCATCAAAAAGGAGATTTACAGACCAACATCCCTGTTGATTTTTCGATGCCAAAATATTCACCAAGATACTAGCCAATAGGATCGAAGAGTCCGTTAGAACGATTATCTACCACAGCCAAGTGGGTTTTATTCCTGGGATGCAGGTGTGGTTTGACATTCAGAAATCAATCACTGTGATACATCACATTAATAAAAGAAGGACAAGAATGATGTGATCCTCTCAATTAATGCAGAAAAAGCATTTGACGAAATACAGCATCTTTCCTGATTAAAACTCTTCAAAGTACAGAGATAGAGGAATCATACATCAGTATCATAAAAGCCATCTATAAAAAGTCCACAGCAAATACCATTCTCAATGGGGAAATGCTGAGAGCTTTTCCCTTAAGGTTAGGAACATGACAGGGATGTCAATTCTCACCACTATTGTTCAACATAGTACCAGAAGTCTTAGCCTTATCAGTCAAACACAAAAAGAAATGAAAGGAATTTCAACTGGCAAAGAAGTCAATCTCTCTCTCTTTGCAGATGAGATGATACTTTATGTGGAAAACCCAAAAGACTCTACCCCAAAATTGCCAGAAGTCATACAGTGATACAGCAACATAGCAGGATACAAAATCAATGCAGTGAAATCAGGGCATTTCTATATACTAACAATGTGACTGAAGAAAGGGAAATTAAGGAATCAGTTCCATTTACAATTGCACCAAAAACCACAAGACACCTAGGAACAAACCTAACCAAAGAAGTAAAGGATATGTACTCTAGAAACTACAGAAAACTTATGAAAGAAATTGAGGAAGAAATGAAGAGATAGAAAAGATACCCCTTGCTTATGGATTGGAAGAAAAAACATTGTTAAAATGCCTATGCTTCCAAGAGCATGTGAATCTACAGTTCAATGCAATCTCTATCAAAACACCATTGACATTTTTCACAGAGCTGGAATAAACATCATAAAATTGTATGGAACCAGAAAAGATCCTGAATCATCAGGGGAATGCTGAAAAAGAAAAGCAAAGCCGGGGGCATCATAATGCTCTATTACAAAGCTATAATCATCAAGACAGTATGGTACTGGCACAAAAACAGACACACAGATCAATGGAACAGAGTAGAGAGCCCAGTTATGGCCCCCCAACTCTATGGTCAACTAATCTTCAACAAACCAGGAAAGAATATCTAATGGCTAAAAGACAGTCTCTTCAATTAATGGTGCTGGGAAAACTGGACAACCACATGCAGAAGAATGAGACTGGACCATTCTCTTATACCAGACACAAAGAAAAAAATCAGTGAAAGACCTCAATGTGAGACAGGAATCCATCAGTATCCTAGAGGAGAACACAGGCAGCAACATCTTTGACCTAGGTTGTAACAAATTCTTGCAAGACACATCTCTAAAGGCAAGAGAGACAAAAACAAAAATGAATTTTGGAGACCTCATCAAGATAAAAACTTCTGCAGGGCAAGGGAAACAGTCAACAGTCAACAAAACTTAAAGGCAGTTTACAGAATTAGGAAAGATATTGGAAAATGACATACCAGATAAAGGGTTAACATCCAAGATCTATAAAGAACATATGAAACTCAACACACACACACACACACACACACACACACACTCCAATGAAGAAATGGGCAGAAGGTGTGAACAGATACTTCTCCAAAGAAGACGTACAGATGATCAACAGATGCAAGAAAAAGTTCTCCACATCACTTATCATCAGGGAGATACAAATCAAAACCACAATCAGATACCACCTTACACTAGTTAGAATGGCAAAAATTAACAAGACAGGTAACAACAAATGTTAGCAAGAATATGGAGAATGGGGAACCCTACTACATTTTTGGTGGGAATGCAAGCTGGTACAGCCACTCTGGAAAAACAGTGTGGAGGTTCCTGAAGACATTAAAAATAGAACTACCTTATGACCCAGTAATTGCACTATTAGGTATTTACCCCAAAGATACAGAAGTAGTGAAAATAAGGGGCACACTTCCCCAAATGTTCATAGCAGCAAGGTCCACAATAGCCAAAGTGTTGTAGGAGCTGAAATGTCCTTCAACAGATGAATTGATAAAGAAGATGTGGCTCATACATAAAATGGAATATTACTCAGCCGTCAGAAAGGATGAATACCTACCATTTACACTGACATGGGTGGAAATGGAGGGGATTAAGCTAAGTGAAATAAATAAATCAGAGAAAGGCAATTATGATATTGTTCCAGTCATATGTGGAATATAAGAAATAGTGCAGAGGATCATAGCAGAAGGGAGGGAAAACTGAATGGGAAGAAGTCAGAGTGGGAGACAAACCATGAGACTCTGGACTTGGGAAACAAACTGAGGGTTGTTGAAGGGAGGTGCGTGGGTGGATGCTGTATCTGGGTGATGGACATTAAGGAGGGTACATGATGTGATGAGCACTAGGTGTTATACACAACTAATGAATCACTGAACATGACATCAGAAGCCAATGACATACTATACAGCAGCTGACTGAACATAGTAAGAAAAAAAATTATGTTGAGTAATTGAATTTAAATATAAATAAATAAACAAATAAACAAATAAAATGTACTAGTAGATTAAAAAATAAAGAAATGTATACCACTTCTAAAATGTTAAAGTGAAAATCTAACTAAAATGTTAAAGTGAATGAAACAAAAATGTAACAAAAAGTTCACTTAAAAGATTCAACAGTGAGGTGACTATGTGGCTTAGTCATTAAGCAGCTGCCTTTGGCTCAGGTCATGATCTCTGGGTCCTGGGATCAAGCCCTGCTTCAGGCTCCCTTGCTCAGTGGGAAGCCTACTTCTCCCTCTCCCACTTACCCTGTTTTTATTCCCTCTCACTGTCTCTCTCTGTGAAATAAATAAATAAAATCTTAAAAAAATAAATGAAAGATTCAACAGGCACCTGGGTGGCTCAGTTGGTTAAGCAACTGCCTTCAGCTCATGTCATGATCTCAGGGTCCTGGGATTAAGTCCCACATCAGGCTCCCTCTGATCTGTGCAGAGTCTGCTTCTCCCTCTCCCTGCCCGTGCCCCTGCTTGTTTCTCTCCCTCTCTGTCAAATAAATAAATAAATCTTTATAAAGAAAAAGATTAAGCAAAACTGTATCTATAGTGTATCAAGTTTAAAAATTGCATATACTAAAAATATATAAACCTGGGTAAAGCAGTAAGATTCTATTGGCTATCTGTGGCTATGAGGGATTTTTCTTATTTTCTTCATTATATTTTTCATTTTAATTTTATTTTATAAGTATATGTTCCTTTTATAATAATTATTTTTTAAAGATTTTATTTATTTATTTGACAGAGATCACAAGTAGGCAGAGAGGCAGGCAGAGAGACGAAGGGAAGCAGGCTTCCTGCTGAGCAGAGAGCCCGACGTGGGGCTCAATACCCTGCGATCATGACCTGAACGAAGACAGAGGCTTTAACCCACTGAGCCACCTAGGCACCCCCTTTATAATAATTATTTTTTAAGGCTAAAGGGTAAGTATGAATTTGGAAAATGAGGGACAAAATCAGAAAGAATATGTGCACATGAATATTTATAGCAAATTTATTCATAACCGCCAGCTAGAAGCAACCAGTATGTCCTTCAATAAGTAAATGGATAAACTGTGGTATACTAATACAATGAAATGTTATTCAGTGATTAAAACAAATGAGGTTTCAAAAGCCAGAAAATGTCATCAACATATCTTGAATATAAATTGCCACATGAAAGAAACCACACTGAATATGGTATGTACTGTCAATTATATGACTACAGTGATGACAAAACATTCAGTGGTTACCAGGGTTTAGAGGTTTGAATAAGTAAAGCACAGAAAATATTTTAGGACTATAAAGCTATTCTAATTTTATTGTAATGGTACATCTTAATGTAAGCAACATAAAATAATTATTTAGTAAGTTAGGGGATGCCAGGATGGAATGTAGAATATGACAAAACAATATAACTACATTATAAATGTATAAAACAGCTTCACTGAAGGGTATGGGGAGAATGGTGCTGACTTAAATAACTTTAGAAGTGAATAGAGTCCCTAAGATTAAAAGCAAAATAAACCATATAAAGCATTGTATTTCAGTTGATAATGTTGTTTCCTACAGTGGTAGGGGTTAACAATTCAGACACTGCTATACACGGATGCTGGAATTTAACAATTGAGTAAATGGATGGCAGGTATGGGAGCCAAGTTTTTCACTCTTGTAGTAGGATGTTATAAATAAATAAGACAAGGAGACTTGGAATTATCAAAACATGGATTACGGGGCACCTGGGTGGCTCAGTGGATTAAAGCCTCTGCCTTCGGCTCAGGTCATGGTCCCACGGTTTTGGGATCAAGCCCCACATCAGGATCTCTGCTCAATGGGGAGTCTGCTTCCTCCTCTCTCTCTGCCTATCTCCTCTGCCTACTTGTAATCTCTGTCTGTCAAATAAATAAATAAAAATCTTTTAAAAAATGGATTACAATGGTCCTTTTTGTAATGGATTAGAATTGTAGACATCACCAAGATCTCACATTTAGCTTAATTTAGATACTGATGATTTTATATATATAAGAAATACTTATATAGATAGATAGATTGGTATGCACACATATTTTCCTTGCTCTGTCAGCTGAGAGGGACCAGAAGCAATATAGTCCCAGGGGATAAAAGCATATCTAGGACCCAGGTCTTGGTTTCTAATACCATTCTCCAGTTAGTACAACCATGGTCCCCAGGAAAAGAGAGCCAAGAAATATACAAATGGACAGGAAGCACTTTGTGGTGTCACAAAGTAAGGAAATTGTCAAAAAGTATGTTGGAGTCAACAGATAGCAAAAGCAATCTTGAAAAATAAAAGCAAAGTTGGAGGCATCACCATTCCAGACTTCAAGCTATATTACAAAGCTGTAGTAACCAAAATAGTATGGTACTGGCACAGAAATAGACACATAGGTCAATGGAACAGAACAGAAAACCCAGAAATCAACCCATAACTATATGTTCAATTAACCTTTGACAATGCTGGAAAAAATATCCAATGGGGAAAAGGCTGTCTTTTCAATAAATGGTGTTGGGAAAACTGGTCAGCTATATGCAAAACAATGAATCTGGACCACTTTCTTACAACATAAACAAAAATAAATTAAAAATGGAATGGATACCTAATGATAAGACCTGAAAACATACAAATACTAGAAGAGAACACGGGCAGTAACTTCTTTGACATTAGCCATAGCAACTTTTTTCTACAGATGTTTCCTGAGGCAAGGAAAAAAAAGCAAAAATAAACTGTTGGGACTTAACAAAGTAAAAGGCTTCTGCACAGTTCAACAATACTAAAAGGCAACCTACAAAATGGAAGAAGATATTTGCCAGTGACGTATCCAATAAAGGGCTACTATCCAAAAATATATGAAGAATTTACAAAACTCAATACCTTAAAAACCAAGAAGCTAAGTAAAAAAATGGGCAGAAAACAAGAACAAAGATTTCTCCAAAGACATACAGATGGCCAAGAAACACATGAAAAGATACTCATCATCTGTTACCAACAGGGAAATGCAAATCAAAACTACAATGAGGTGTAAATTTGCACCTGTCAGAATGACTAAAATCAACAACACAAGAAACTATAGGTTGTTGAGCATGTAGGGAAAAAGGAACACTCCTACAGTTGCTAGGAATGCAAACTAGTACAGCCACTGTGGAAGAGTTTCAAGATTCCTCAAAAAGTTAAAACTAGAACTACTTTAAAATCCAGGAATTGCAGCAGTGTGTATTTACCCAAAGAATAGAAAAACATTAATTCAAAGGGATACATGCACCCAGATGTTTATAGCCGTATTATGACAATAACCAAAATTATGGAAACGGCCCAAGTGTCTGCTGACTGATGAAGGATAAAGAAGATATACACATACACCAAAATGGAATATTACTCAGTCATAAGAAAGAATGAAATCTTGCCATTTGCTAGGACATGGACAAAGTTAGAGAGTTATTATGCTAAGCAAAATAAGTCCAACAGAGAAAGACAAATACCATATGATTCCACTTCTATGTGGAATTTAAGAAACAAAACAAATGGGGGTGTCTGGGGGGCTCAGTCAGTTAAGCGTCTGCCTTTGTCTCAGGTCATGGTATCAGGATCCTAGAATCAAGCCTCTAGCTGGCTTCCTGCTCAGCGAGGAGTCTGCTTCTCCTTCACCCTCTGCCCTTCCCTCCCTCTGCTTGTGCTTGCTCTTAAATAAATATATAAAATCTTAAAAAAAAAAAAAGAAAAGAAAAGAAAGGAACAAAGGGGGAAAAAGAGAGGCAGAGATGTAAACCAAGAAACATATTCTGAACTATAGAGAACTGAGGGTTACCAAAAGGGTTGGGGAATGGGTTAAGTAGGTGATGGAAATTAAGGAGTTCACTTGTTGTGATGAACATTGGGTGATATATGGAACTGTTGAATAACTCTATTGTATACCCGAAACTAACATAACACTGTATGTTTACTAGCTGGTATTGAATAAAAACTTATTTATAATTTATTTAAATTCAATTAGCCAAGGTATAGTACATCATTAGTTTTTGATATAATGTCCAATGATTCATTAGTTGAATTTAATACCCAGTGCAAAACTTGGGATCATGACCTGAGCCAAGGGCAGATGCTTAATGACTGAGCCACCCAGGCACCCTGAACATTTTTGTTAAAGGGCTTCAGTTAAACAGCTCCAGAGAGGAGGGTATTTTCAATGAATGGGTAGAAAGTTCCTAACACTAAGCCAAAATTCTGAATTCTTTTAACATTTGAATTGCTCTGCCCTTTGTAGCTACATAAGTAAATGTTACCCTTCTCCTGACAAGGTTTTCAATTATTTGAAGAAAGTATCCACAAACCCCAGTCCTTTGACTGTGGTGTGTCTATAAATGAGTCACCACCTTGATCACTTTCCAGATTGTCTGTGTCCATTTTAATTGTAGTACTCTGAAATAACTGAAATCTCCCAAAATAAGCTATCAAATATTGATAATATTTATCAAATAAAATATTACAAAGGAATTATTTGTTCTGGACACCATGCCTCTATTAATGGAACCCAAGATTTCAGACATATGTGTGTGTGTGCACTAGAACCTCTCACATAGCTGGTGCATGTTGAACTCATCGTAAATTGAAACCACTGAGTCTTTGGCACATATGCTATTTTTAGGCCACATCATCATTGACCTTTGGTAATTTCAATTTTTGATACAAGACTTCACATTTGATCTTATTCAATTTAACCCTGCTAGATTTGGCTTTTTTCTTCAGCATACAAAGGAGTTTTAGGATATTGCTAACAACACCTAGTGCGTTTATTCTACTAAATCTATACTATTTGCAGCAGGATGAGCAAGCGGTTTTATGCTTTCATGATAGTCACTGAAACATAACGTCAATGGACAGTCACTGAAATATAACATCAACACCATGTATATTGGGGCAAACAACTCTTATTTGAGGGTAGCTTACCCACTTTTGAGTTTGCTGGCTTAGAGTAGCTTTTGCCAAGGTTTTTAATCTCACCAAAATGTCTAAAGCCTAGGTAAGCATGTATACCATCTGATGAAGCTGCTTATCTTATGTCTGCCAAATTGTACTTTTCTATTTTTAGACAATTGCTTTAGACTTTGAAGAGATAGAACTGAAATTGGAAGCTTCTTGTCTACATTGACACATTAAGAATCAATTTAAATTTCTAACCCATCTACTGTCCTGTCTTTATCATCTAGCTCATGTTACTCCATTTTATTCTCAAGGACATTTTGAGAAACTATCAAATGCTGTGGTGAGGTACACAATGTTTATTGCCTTCTGAGGTCTCAGGAGGTAGCTCAATAAAAGACAGGCATCCTCCAGAGCAGCTGAAGCACAAGTGGCCCATGTGATTGCCAGTTTGGAGACATACCATATGTATTAGGCCACTGTGGACAGAAGGATTAAAGGGCAGTTTCAAATATTAGCCACAATTCAAAAGTCAGGAAGGCAAAACTCTATTCTAATTACTGACTGTGTCTCAGTTGATTCTCACACATTCATTTTTACGTAACCTGCTCCAGAATGAATAGCAGCAGAGATGTATTCATTTAAAAACAGCTAATGTGTCTCCTCAGCAACACCCAGGCAGCAATCGAGTATTTAACTTATTATAATATCTCTATGATAAATAGGCCAGTATAATTTAATAGTCTCAGGAGAAAGCAGAATAGTAAACTGGTCACACGCACATTCTGCAATCTCAGAAGTAGGCTCAAATTTTTACTCTGTCATTTAATAGTGATACGGCCCTGTAAAATTACATTGTTTTAGCTTTTTTCCTTAACTGTAAACTAGGGAAGATTAAATAATAGTGCTTCCTCATAGGATTATGAAAATTGAACATTACTATGAATACATTAGCTATTATTGCTATCCCAGTGTGAGAAATTTAGTCTGGTAAGACAATCTTGTGAAATGCATACCAGGGCCAACTAATCATTTTTTTTCACATTTATCAACCATTCTTTTAATAATGAATTATAGAATCTTTGCTGAAATTATCTTACATGTGCTAATCTACACACTGGGTCAAGAAGCTATGAAGTTGGATTTTGAAAGTACTCTTAGGAAGCCCAAATCTGTGCTCAGATACCTCAATACAGCTAGAGCTATATGCTGTAATACATACTCATTTGATGAATGCTGCCCATGTATATTGGGGCAAACAACTCTTATTTGAGGGTAGCTTACCCACTTTTGAGTTTGCTGGCTTAGAGTAGCTTTTGCCAAGGTTTTTAATCTCACCTAAGTGTCTAAAGCCTAGGTAAGCATGTATACCATCTGATGAAGCTGTACTTTTCTATTTTTAGAAAATTGTTTTAGACTTTGAAGAGTCTCCTAACAGACTTCTAAGAAGATGGTAGCATTAGAATAGGTCCCAAATTCTTGCCCTTCCTCCCACAAATCAACAAAAATGACTACAGAGAAAAAAATACTGAAGAAAACCTGTATAATGAAAGCCGCAGAACTCTGAAGGAATTTCTCTAAGACATGATGATGATGGGGAAAAATTCTGGAGGTAGGGGCAGGCAGTGGAAAAGACTGGGATGAAAACCTCATAAACTGAGGGATGTCTGACTAACTTTCCTTTTATTTAAGTTCCCTAATATATTTTTAAAATAACACCAAATTAGGAATATCAAAATTGCTGCATAGTTTAAAATTTCTACATTTAGTAGATTAAGCTGTATGATGAACATTTTCCATCATTGTCAGTCTGGCTCTGAGGCTAGAGTAATCACTTCATTTGAGGATAATGTAAAAATTCTAAATTAAGAGCTTTTGTGAACATGAGACACAGGCCAAATGGCTCTCCTGATACCCCAACCCCAATCCCTAGGCTAGGCCCTGACAGGAATCATTTCATTTGTTGCTATTTTAGAGCAGGATAGCCCCTCAAAGGGCAAACTCAATCTCTGATAATGGTTTCTCAATCAACATAGTGGGCTGGACTTGATACGAGTCCTCTTTAATGAACCAGGAAGGCTTGTTCCAATGCTGTGCATCTACTCCCCTGCCCCCACACAAATGGTGAGAGTATATATGATATCATGTATCTGAAGTAGAGGCCAAAAGAGCAAACATACAAGGAGGTCTTGAGGTGAACTTCTGCTAGAATTGCCCCTGGCCCTACTTCCGACCCCATTACCTCATCCTCCTGGATCAGAGTCAGCAATGTACAGTTACACTATCTAGCCCTCCAGTATAAACTTAAGGAAAGAGTGAGAACAAAGTAAACAATAAAATCATGTAAGAATTGCTACACTTTTATTGGAGGGAGACACCAGGTCAGCCTATACCTTTCTTGATTCAATATTGAATAAGTAGCTAAACTGTCAATAAATATTAGATGAAGAAAACCCAAAACAAAAACAAAATCTGTAAAAAGAACTTGTAGGATAGTATTACATGTAAGAGACAAAGAACAATTAAAATTAAAAAAGAATAGTGTGCCTGGGTGGCTCAGTTGGTTAACGGACTGTCTTGGGCTCGGTCCTGATCCTGGAGTCCCACATCAGGCTCCCTGCTCAGCAGGGAATCTGCTTCTCCTGACCTCTGTCCTCTCATACTGTCACTCTCTCCCTCTCAAATAAATAAATAAAATTTTGAAAAATTTGAAAAAGAGTAAATGCTATAAACAAAAATTATTGAACTAGAAAGAAAAAATAGTTTAAAAACCTAGATCTATTCAGGGAGAAAACAAAATGTATTAAAAAATAGATAAATTGCTCCTCGGCTTTTTGGTTAAGATCAAATGTAAAAAATAGATTAAACACTTGGCAAAGGCAGTTAAAGAATTCCATCCCTCTGCTGTTTTGAAAGAAATTTACTTGCCAAACTGTCTGAGCCAGGCCTCAGACATCTTTTTCCTATGGCTATTGATTTATTGCCATTTCCTGTGCCAGTGTCTTAATTCTGGCATTTATTTCCCTATAAAATCATCCATGTCATTAAAATTATTAAATTTATTATGGCAGACTCTGTCTTTGTAATTATCTCAAACACCCAACATCATATAGCACTGAAATAATAAATCACCATTTCCTAATTTGGCGATCTGAGGAAAACCGATAGCCCAAATGTATTAGGTGTGTTTAAAAGAAAAAAAGGTATTTCTTAGGGAAATGTTGAATTAGACAAAGTTAAATAGTTTTTATTCTTTTAAACTGAAGAACATTCTCCTTTAAAAAATACTACTAATCAGTATTTATTGCAGAATGACTTTCTAAGAGGGGCTACAGTATACAGCACTTTGCAAATTTATTTGACCATTTCCTATAGGAATACTTTTTCTTTTTTAAAAATGCAATTTAGAATTGCTGCAGCAAACATAGTTAAATGTTTAACTATGGTTAAAATGGCAAACAAGAATGCCATTGCCACTTCTATTATTTAGGACTGTTCTGAAAGTGTTAATTAACCCATGCAGTCAGAAACAATTTTATAAATTTTGAAAAGGAGAACGTATTATCATGTTATAATTGACATGACTGCTTACCAGTAATAATTCAAAGGATCAACTGAACATCTCCACAATATATTTCAGTAAACTGCCAATTTAAACTTAATTTATAAAAATATATCCTTGCCCTATATAGCAAAAATGGCCATATAGGTAACACACTGAATAAGAGCTCTCAATCACAGTATTGTTTCCTATATGTCTTTCCTAGGAATATATTTATCATAAATTATATAGGACATAAATACATAAAGCTTTGTTGAAGGACATAAAACTTTTTTAAAATGAAGCAACATATCATGTCTCTGGAAAGCATTACAATTCTATAGTTCTTACCATCAATTTAAGATAATACCAATCAATTTTTTTTTTACCAATCAAATTTTATTGGGGGGAGCTACTAATTGTAAAGTTATTCTGGTAAAATAAACATGTCAGGATCACCAGAAAACTGTGAAAGATAAAAATAAAAAAAGCTCAATAAGAGGACTTATCCAAAAAGATATGAAGTCCTATTTCTAACTTAGTAACTATAGCTGATGGACTGGGACTACAATATTCAGCGGTACTAAAGAGCATTTAAACACAGAAGTGTTTGTGTCTACACACACACACACACACACACACACATGAGACCCTTTGGGGCTAAAAAAAAAGTTAGAATACCTAAACCCCACATCAGAAAAGTTCCAGATAGGGCAAAGGAATTCTTTTAATAAAACCATAAAAATTAAAGAAATACAGGTTAAGATTTATATAATCTTGGGGTGGGGCAATCCTGCTAAATATGATCCTAGAGCCAGAAGGCAAAAAAAAAAAGATATATCCATTTTTAATTTTTTTATTTTTTTAGTCATTTTTAATGCATTTTTCCCTGTGCACAAGAGAAATAACTGAGAAAAGATACAGTTTCCTTTATACATAGCAAGTAAAAGTAATGCAAACATCACATGACACTTTTCAGTGAAAGTTACATTTCCAATTACAGATCAAAATGCTTATTAGGGTCTCTTTATGGGAAAAGCTGAGAAGGAAGTCTTAGGTAAAAAGCACTTTCCTGGCATTACTACACTGATCCTTCAGGCTGCACAAAAATTAAGGTCATATACAGTTATTTTGAAAATGTTGACACAATGTCACACTGTAAGTTTTCTGTACAATTAAATGTATACTTAGAAATACCAGGATAAACATTTCTACTATATTTTAACTGAACTTGCCTAGCCAACATTTTCAGTGAGTTATCAAAGATGCTGTAAGATTCTACAAAACTGTGAGACACACCTAGCTCCAGGAAGATTTCTTATATTCTTTCTCATTTTGGTTACACATATTCTGCTTAGATTCTGTTGTAATAATTCTAGATGTACAGTTCCAATTGTGCTTACTGTACTGTGTACAAACATAGCAAAAAGAGCAAATAATGGTATAAGTCTTACAGCATTTTGCTAGCAAAAATACATGCCAAAGTCACAATAAGCAATATTGTACCACAAATTAGAGAGCTTCAGTAATTTGCTTGTTTTTAATATTTTCATTCTACATTAAATTACTATCATAGGCTAATGTTTAAAATGCAAATAAATTGGACATCTGTAGAACAAAACTTATTTACCCAACTGTGAAGGCTGATACCGGTTTCCAAAAATCACAATAAATGCAGAATAAAGAGAAGTGTTTGCATGCAACACCTTTGAGTGAAACAGCATTGAATACAATTACTACCATTCAAAACAGGGAAGGAAGGAAGGGAAAAGGGAGGGAGGGAGGGGAGGGAAGAAGGAAAGGGAAGAGAGAGGAGAGGAGGGAGGGGAGGGGTAAGGAGGGGAGGGGGAAGGATGGGTAGATACAGGAGGGAGGGACAGAGGGATGGACTCCACCTTAAAATGCATATTAGACTTATAGCTAGACAGATTTTAAAAGAATCAAAATGAAAGCAAAGCACAATTTTGTGTGTGTTTAAAGATTTAAGAGCCATTATCAAAAATAAGATACATTTTTTCAAGGTACAGAAATGTAATTACGATGGCTGGGAGCCCAGCAGCCTCTCAATGGCAGCATTGATGTCGCCTCCTGTTGCTATTAGAGCCTGCAAGTTTGCCTCACGGTTTAAGAACCCCATTGCGTTGAGCTGTTCCAGTTGTTGCTGAAATCTGACTTCTGGATTCGGCAGCTGTGGAGGACTTGCCCCAGCCAGAGCCTGCACCATTTGCTGAATGAACTGCTGGTTGGGTCCAGATTCTGATGTTGGGCTAGTGGTTTCACTGGGTGTAGAACTAGAAACAGTGGGCCCAGGGGGACCACCAGAGCCAGTGGAGCCAGGGCCTGCAGGGCCAGTGGGTCCTATGGGCCCAATGGGGCCTATGGGAGTGAACGGGACTATGGGACCTATGGGGCCTATGGGTGTGACTGGGCCTACAGGGCCTATAGCGGTTCCCAGCACCCCTACCCCCACACCTGGAGTGAAGCTTGGAATAAGGCCAGGAGCTTCAGTGGCTAATGTCTGTAGCCCCTGCTGGATCTGCATTAAAGCCTGCATTGCTCTTGGGTTTGACATGGCTGACAGTGTGTCTGGATTCTGCATCTGCTGCAGGAAAGCTGGGAGCTGTGGACGCATCTGCTCCTGCAACTGAGGATTTGCAGTAAACACGGGGCTATTCAGCATCATCTGTGCAGCCAAATCTGGATTCTGGCTCAGTGACTGCATCATGCTTCTCATGTAGGGTGCAGACAGCATATTCTGGATCAGTTGGGGATTTTCAGTTATCTGTTGCAGCAAGCTCTGCATTCCTGGGGTACTGAAGATGCTGGCGACATAGTTCGCTGCAGCCACAGTGTTCCCGGTAGCACTGCTGGAGCTACTGCCAGACCCACTGCCACTGCTTGTGGTTGTGCTGGTGGTTGCAGAACTCTGGGTAGCCTGTGGTGGTGCCCATGGATTGGGTAGTGGATCCCGATTTTCTGTGCGGGAAGGCTGTGTACCTTCCCCGGAGGTGGAATTGCTCCCCACTGAAGCAAATGGATTACCCCCAAACTGCTCTTGTGCAGCATTCAGCATGGGTTCTTGAATGTCAGTGTACATGCGTCGTAGGGCATTGTAGCCACCTGGGATGCTTTCAAGATTGCTGAGAGCCAGATCTTGATTTCTCATCATCTCTTGCATCATGGCTGGATTCCTGGCAATTTCGAGGGTCTGCCTCATTATATCTGGGTTGTTGAGCAGGTGGCTGATTTCTGGGTTTCTCTGAATCAATTGCTGCATCTGTGGATTGGCCATAATGAGCTGCCTCATTAGATCGGGGTTTGAAAGCATGCTCTGAACAAAGGGATTTTCCATGATTTGGATCATCATCTCAGGGCTGGACAGGAGCTGCTGCTGCATCTGGTTCTGGAGCTCAGAGAAGTTGGTCGAGCTCAAGCCCAGGCTGCTAAGGCCTGCAAGTCCTCCCAAGCTCCCCAGCCCAAACGGGTTGCTATTTGTGGAAATAGATGTGGAGTTACTCCTGGGAGTCGACGCGGAGGTAGTGTTAGTTCCCGCGGCATTACTAGGCTGTGTGGACTGGCCCTGAGGTCGGTTCTGGCTTTTAATTACAAGATGAACAGTCAGTCCATCATGGATGCCATGCTGGATCAGGGTATCTTGATCTTTCAAGATTTTTCCGGCAAAAATCAACACTAGCTGATCGGTTTGGGATTTGAAGCGTTTCGAAATCGCTTCCTTAAACTGCTGGACTGAGCTATTCTCGGGCACCGCGAACTCCTCTTTCTCTTTGGGGGTCTTCACAGTGACTTTGATGATTTTGGGCTCGGCCGGGGCAGAGGCAGGGCCTTGGGCCGCAGCAGGGCCGCGGGAGGGGCGCGGGGGGCCGCTACTCTCGCCGTTCTCAGCCATGGCGGACGCAGTGACGCAGGCAGACAGGGAAGGCGCGGGCGGGCGAGAGAGAGAGCGAGGGAAGAAGGAAGGAAGGAGGCGCCGCCACAGCAGGCTGGGCCGGGCCAGGCGGGGAACGCAGAGCACGGTACCTCTGTGATGAAAACTGCGGTTTCCCGGTCCTCTGATGGGGAGAAGACTCTGTAGGCCGCGGGAGAAGAGACGGCGTTCACGTCCCTGGGCCTCCTCCGCCGCCGAGTGATCACACCGCGCGCGTTCCCAGCAACTCCTGCAACGGCTCTGCCCGCTCCTCCCCGCCCCTCCCCTTCCCCAGTTCCGCGCTCGCCTCCCCGCCCCCTCTGCTGACGCGGCGCCAGGCCCAGAATGATAGATTCGACTCGTTCAAAATTAAAAACTTCTGAACTGGGGGGAAAAAAAGAGGGAGACAGACAGACAGACAGACAGAGAGATAGAAACAAAGAGAAAAGAGAGGAAGGAGGGAGGGAGAGAGAAAAGGAGCCAGCTTCTGAGGGCATTAAAAGACCAATGGAGAATATATTAAATACGAAAATACATATGCCGTCTCTTAGGCGAGAAAGGATGAAAGCCTGAATCAAATTCGCCCCATGTAAAAGACGAAAAATGAAAAAGAACTCTAAGCAAAAAGGAAAAGAATAACAGCCCCAGTGGGGGAAGGGGCTAGAGCATGCATAGCAGGCTACGCTAGAGCATGCATTTTACAAAAGCCC